>NW_018462693.1:0-502 GCF_002113885.1 Mizuhopecten yessoensis
CCGACGTAAATTATAGCATGTCTATACCGACGTAAAGTATATCGTGTCTGTGCCGACGTAAAGTATAGCATGTCTATACCGACGTAAAGTATAACATGTCTATACCGACGTAAAGTATATCGTCTCTGTACCGACATAAAGTATATCATGTCTGTACCGACGTAAAGTATATCATATTTGTTGCGGCGTAAAGTATATCGTGTCTGTACAACGTAAAATATAGCATGTCTGTACCGACGTAAAGTATAGCATGTCTGTACCGGCGTAAAGTATATAGTGTCTGTACCGACGTAAAGTATAGCATGTCTATACCGACGTAAAGTATATCATGTCTGTACCGACGTAAAGTATAGCATGTCTATCCCGACGTAAATTGTAGCATGTCCATACCGACGTAAAATATATAATGTCTGTACCGACGTTAAGTATAGCATGTCTATACCGACGTAAAGTATACCATGTCTGTACCGACGTAAAGTATATCATATTTGTTCCGGCGTAA
>NW_018462694.1:0-502 GCF_002113885.1 Mizuhopecten yessoensis
GACAAGTCCATTAAACAGTCCGTAACACACGGTCATTGCAGTGCTGATAACAGCGTCTCTATGGAAACCAATTATATACAATGTACAACTTCACGTCACAGTGCTGATAACAGCGTCTCTATGGAAACCAATTATACACAATGTACACATTCACGTCACAGTGCTGATAACAGCGTCTCTATGGAAACCAATTATACATAATGTACACATTCACGTCACAGTGCTGATAACAGCGTCTCTATGGAAANAACATTCACGTCACAGTACTGATAACAGCGTCCCTATGGAAACCAATTATACACAATGTACACATTCACGTCACAGTGCTGATAACAGCGTCTCTATGGAAACCAATTATACATAATGTACACATTCACGTCACAGTGCTGAAAACAGCATCTCTATGGAAACCAATTATACACAATGTCACAATACTGAAAGCTGCGTCTTCATGGACATGAATATACAATGTACATACTTAACGTTACAATAATGTCAAAAG
>NW_018462695.1:0-502 GCF_002113885.1 Mizuhopecten yessoensis
GCATATCTTGTTTAATTGTGCATCGCAGTATTCATAAATCCAAAACGGCCCCCGATATATTAAGATTTACACATAGGTTTTGTCATATTTTTCAACTTGTAGAGCTGTTGTGGCGCTAATAGAGTTTGAAAAGTGATCTGCTGTACATTTTTTATCAACTAAAATACCCATATACTACATGTACATCACACACCCAAAACAAACCCCTCCGCACACGTGTTATGCATGTTCTATTAATCATCTTTGCAGATGACGATGTTATTTCATTATGCATGCACTAGACAAATATATTTTAATACGCAACACAAATATCATGTCATTTTATATTTAAAAAAAGAAACACAAAAAAAATCTTCAGACAAACAGAAGAGATGTTGGTAGGGCTATGTATAGGGGTACAGGCTGCACCTAGCATTATCCTCATGGTCGTTGGATTGGTTAGAAATTGTTTTCAGTACAACAGTTTACTTTAGAGAGGTGAGAAACTTTCTTGATAGCCGAT
>NW_018462696.1:0-502 GCF_002113885.1 Mizuhopecten yessoensis
CGAGGTTAGCCGTGACCCTGTAGTTGTACGATAAGTCCCCGAGGTAAGCCGTGACTTTGTAGCGGTACGATTAGTGCTCGAGGTTAGCCGTGACCTTGTAGCGGTACGATTAGTGCCCGAGGTTAGCCGTGACCTTGTTGTTGTACGATTAGTCCCCGAGGTTAGCCGTGACTTTGTAGCGGTACGATTAGTGCTCGAGGTTAGCCGTGACCTTGTAGCGGTACGATTAGTGCCCGGGGTTAGCCGTGACCTTGTAGCGGTACGATTAGTGCCCGGGGTTAGCCGTGACCTTGTAGCGGTACGATTAGTGCCCGGGGTTAGCCGTGACCTTGTAGCGGTACGATTAGTGCCCGCGGTTAGCCGTGACCTTGTAGCTGTACGATTAGACCCCGAGGTTAGCGTTAGCTGTGACCTTGTAGATACACGATTAGTGCCCGAGGTTAGCCGTAACCTTGTTGTTGTACGATTAGTCCCCGAGGTTAGCCGTGACCTTGTAGTTGTA
>NW_018462697.1:0-502 GCF_002113885.1 Mizuhopecten yessoensis
CAGAAAGACTGTTAGCGGCTATCATCAAATTGGTGGTCGAGTAATACAGTACTGAAACTGCCAGTGTCCTATCTTGACATATTTTAGTAGTTTTTGGATTTATCATATTATGTTTTACATGTTTTCATTTTTTATATATAGATAACCTTGTCCTCATAATACATATGTTGGGGGCAACATTTCTCTCGACAGGGGGGTGTTTGTAGCACCCTTGTTATTTTGATATTCATAATTATTTGAATAAGTACATACTCAGTGGGAACATACTGAATATGAGTTCTTTAGTAACAATATAATTTACGATTTCATTATTTATATTTTAATCCGTATTTTGTTCTTTCATTCCGTTATCCGTGCCGCATTTTCACTACCGAAGTCGCCGTATCACGTCATCGCTACTTTCGTTTTTAGATGTATATACGTGTGTGGTCTATGTGACGTATTGTGTATGTTGTGCATGTCTTTTGTAAACTAGTTTGACAACTTGACCAATGACCTATGA
>NW_018462698.1:0-502 GCF_002113885.1 Mizuhopecten yessoensis
TGTTGGTATGTGATACAGTACAGACAACTGTTGATTTACAGGGTTTACTTGGTGTTGGTATGTGATACAGTACAGACAACTATTGATTTACAGGGTTGACTTGGTGTTGGTATGTGGTACAGTACAGACAACTGTTGATTTACATGGTTGACTTGGTGTTGGTATGTGATGCAGTACAGACAACTGTTGATTTACAGGGTTTACTTGGTGTTGGTATGTGATACAGTACAGACAACTGTTGATTTACAGGGTTGACTTGGTGTTGGTATGTGGTACAGTCCAGACAACTGTTGATTTACAGGGTTGACTTGGTATTGGTATGTGGTACAGTACAGACAACTGTTGATTTACAGGGTTGACTTGGTGTTGGTATGTGGTACAGTACAGACAACTGTTGATTTACATGGTTGACTTGGTATTGGTATGTGATACAGTACAGACAACTGTTGATTTACATGGTTGACTTGGTGTTGGTATGTGGTACAGTACAGACAACTGTTGA
>NW_018462699.1:0-502 GCF_002113885.1 Mizuhopecten yessoensis
AGGACCAAGGGAAACCTACATATCAAATATGAGAAAGATCCCTTTTCCTACTTATAGAGAAATAGCGATAACAAACTTTCACAATCAAAATCCAATATGGCTGCCTGTCGGCCATGTTGTTTATCTGATCAGTCTCAAAAATTGCCCTGCACAGCTAAGTACCAAGGGGAACGTACATATTAAATTTGAGAAAGATCCCTTTGGTACTTCTTGGGAAAAAGTGATAACAAACTTTCACTATCAAAATCCAATATGGCAGCCTGTCGGCCATGTTGTTAATCCGATCAGTCTCAAAAGTATGCTAAATTCCAGCAAGACATGTTGTGTAAAGAGACACAAAAGTTTTCATGGAAAGCTTGTGAGGACCAGTATAAATTTAACCAGAAAACTAAAGCCAAAATGGTGGAAGTGGAACAAAGTGTTCTCAACGGCGGAGAGGAGGCGAGGTAAAAAATAATAGAAGGTATTAATATGCTGGACTATAGACAAAAATTAGTATTAT
>NW_018462700.1:0-502 GCF_002113885.1 Mizuhopecten yessoensis
TATTCCGTAGTTGACATAATGTTATATTCAACTTCCTTGAGCCACCGTATTTAAAAATATCCGTACAGTTAGATGGTTACAGATGGTTCTGCACAAGGGAACAATAAAGTTTCTATGATGTCTAAGGCGAGGATTAATATCATTATTAAAATATGGTAAGATACAATCATAAAGATGGTCAGGACAGTCATGCTGCTGTATCTTGAAAAATAATGTACATTGGTAATTATCACGTCTTATTTTTAGTTTATCTACACCAACTTCCTTATATATTAAGTTATGACTTGTACCTCTTCTCAAACCTGATTTAATTCTGAGACATTCTAATTGGACTGATTCCAATAAGTCACTTTCACCCTAGGTGCAATTATTCCACACAACACGAGCATATTCAAGTGTTGGTCTTATAAAAGATTTATTAATTATTTCAAGAGATTTTCTATCTAGCTTGTGTTTGCAAGATGTTTATGATTTTTGACATTTATAACGACACTATTTGAGA
>NW_018462701.1:0-502 GCF_002113885.1 Mizuhopecten yessoensis
GCCTTCAAAGTGTATGGTATGTTTGAGAAGGCAAATGAGGACCAATTCGATGTTGACGAAGATGACGAGGACAAAAAAGACATATTGATATTACACACTTGTGCACAGAAATGGAAATGCAAACTTCCCAGAAATCTCGGAACAATTCTAGAAGATTGTACGGGATTACAATACACAATCAACACAGACAACCTGCTGGGAAATGCATTAGTGTTGGAATCGATGTCTTCTATTATACAGAATACCCCATGTATCATAATCATGGCCCACGACAGCGCAGAAGAATATGACAAACTTTATGCTAATCTCGCTATCAAGATGAGCTCAGAGAAAAGTGGCCCGCAAGTGTTGGTCGTGACGGACGACAAGTGCAGCATGCCAGATATTGCCAGAACAAAGCCGTTTATCTTGCTGCCTCCTCCGTTAGAGGACGCTATGGACCCAAACGATCAGATATCAGAAGATCATAAAGAATGGGTAAAAAAGTTCATCACTCTTATGA
>NW_018462702.1:0-502 GCF_002113885.1 Mizuhopecten yessoensis
TTGACGCCCAATTCTTTGTATGGAAAGGAGGACAAAGTGAAGTACTTAACAGGTCTACCAGGATATCTTACTCTTATGAAAGTTTTTCATCTACTGGAACTCTATATTCCCGAGTCTTCAAGATCTCCTATTTCTAAATTTGAGAAGTTAATGCTGGTTTTGATGAAATTGAGACTGAACTTGCCAATACAGGACTTAGCATACAGATTTGAAGTATCTAAGTCAACAGTATCAAGAATTTTCAACTCTGTTATCCATGTAATGTATGGAAGAATGAAGGATTTTATATTTTGGCCAGACAGGGAACAATTGCAATTGACCATGCCAATGGAATTTAGAAAAAGTTTTGGTCTAAAAGCAATAATCATAGACTGTTTTGAAATTTTTATTGAGAGACCGTCCAATTTACTTGCTCGTGCTGAAACCTGGTCAAGTTACAAACACCATAACACAGTCCAGTTCTTGATTGGAATAACTCCTCAGGGAGCTGTTTCATTCTTGT
>NW_018462703.1:0-502 GCF_002113885.1 Mizuhopecten yessoensis
TACGTAATTTGTCCTTTTCTAAGAAAAGAAAAGGAGAAAGAAATGGTGATTTAGATAAAACATTGCTGTTTTTATCACCACAACACTGGTTTAATAACTGGATAGGAAATAATTGGGATACATCGCATCCGTTCAGGAATTGTCAAGTATCTAACTGTGTATTAACAAAGCAACGTCAGTTCATGGATAAGGCCGACGCAGTTATATTTAGAGCAACCAATAAGGAAGGATGTTTTAGAGGATGTATGAAGAAAATGAAACGCGGGCAGGTGTGGACCATATTCGAACACGAACCTCCCACAAGATTTGGCCGTTATCGTGATTTGAATAAACCTTGCCATCGTAATTTGTTTAATTGGACGATTANCCGTGACTCGGATTTCACGTTTGTGCACTGCCGATTTTCAAAGGTCTCCTCCCTCTACAATGAAAGTGCAATAGATATCATACTTAAAGGCAAGACAAAGACAGCCGTAGGCTTCATCAGTCATTGTCCCATTCA
>NW_018462704.1:0-502 GCF_002113885.1 Mizuhopecten yessoensis
TCGCTTCTACTTGATCTGCCCATGATGTTCCTTCATCAAAATCTTCGTCTTTCTTCATCCGTTTGACTGGAACTTGTTCGTCGACGTCCATATTTTCCTGATCGTTGCCCACTGCACCCTCGATATCGACAATCGGGGCGGGATTGGGTGCAGCTCCTGGTACATTCCTATCATCAACTGGCTGCTGTAGTGCTGGTATGAATTTATCATAGGCATTTCTTAATCCGGTAAAATCTATTGGAACTACATCTACAAGAAGCTCTGGCAGCTCCGTGCTATTGTGTTTTAGAATTGGTATCAGTCTGTTGCTCGTTGGGTAGTTCCCTTTCACTGTGCTCAGCATCGATAAGCAATTGCCGTCGTTGTTAAAGCCTTCAGAAATGATGAACATGAACTTCGTTTTTTCCCCGTATTCCAAGTCTTCAGCTAAAAACAAGACAAAATGAATTCACACTAAAACATTACGATGTGATTTATGCTACATGCTCATGTCAGTCAAGTT
>NW_018462705.1:0-502 GCF_002113885.1 Mizuhopecten yessoensis
TATGATAAACTCATGAATATTATTTTTTTCTTCATAATTTCTTTTGAAGGTGGCACATGTACCAATGAAATAATTGTTTAAAATGTTATGACTACATATACAAACATATACTATGATGTGACATTTAGCATTGTCGAAAGGTCTATATATTGTTTTCAACCAATACAATTTGAAAGAATATTCGTTTTATGCTGAAATAAATATCATTTATGCTAATGTGTAATCGAACATAAGGTAGACAAAATACTTTGTTTTAGCGCAATTACATACCTTCTCAGTCCTGTTGACTGATACTCTTTAAGTTTGTCAAAGTCCTATTGGCGAGAGGATAGAAGTGCGCCGGGACATACTCCTATCTCTTTTATACCAGTGCAGGGATATCCTTGTCTTATTTCGGAGCGTGGCGTGCAACTATTGGTCATGCAATGCAGTGTTTAAGAGGTACACTTATGAATTGTTCTCCTCATTATGAACGTTTGGGTAAGGGTATATATAAAGCTGA
>NW_018462706.1:0-502 GCF_002113885.1 Mizuhopecten yessoensis
ATTCCATTCAGCAAGAGCCTTGTCGATTGAGGCTTCTAGCTCCGGTGAGACAGCCACCTCGTGGGGCTCCAGCTAGAACATATAACATGGATGAATTGACAGACTTCTCAACACTTTATAGTTATTTACCTTTACATTAACACAGCCTTTTATCTTCACCTCATAATCCAAACTTTCTTCATTACTACAAAGTCTGAAAGCTTACTAATACCCCTGCATAACATCATACCACAAGTATTGTCACCTGCATTGGATTGATCCTTCCTCTTTCACTTTAATGTCTGAGGAGGATTTACAGAGCAAATTAATGTATTACTGTTTTGATAAAAGTCCATACAAAAGAGAATATTAAAGATATTTGCAAATATCTTTAAAATCTTTTGCATATCGGTACCTCAGGAGTAGTAGACTAGGCAATGTTTGTTTGATAGTTAACAAAGGGCTATAACTCTTAACAGTGAAAACTAGAACACTGACAGGTCAGTAAGGGCCCCGTCTTGTG
>NW_018462707.1:0-502 GCF_002113885.1 Mizuhopecten yessoensis
CAGGAACCCATGTATTACAGTTCGATAATGCATGGTCTATATAATTGATCAAATATGCATGTATCCTTTCTATAGAAATAGACAATCTTTTACCAAAGGCTTATACTGTTCAAAGCAAGACAAGATAAACGTACACATTAAACAAATTTATCTTTTATAATATAACTTATATGTAAATTTTGAATTTCAGGGGTCATTTTGAAATTTGCATAAAATTTCTTCGAATTACATATAATAAAGTTTCAGGATACAACATAACTTTGCGTTACATGTTCGACACAATCATGTCTAGAAGTAGCATTTGTCTATATAAACAATTTTGAAATTAAATGCTTTAGTGTCAAAATTAAATACATATACACATATTGATATCTCTTTTGCAGATGCGATATTGGACGAAAAATCTACTTTGATTCTTCTTATTATAAATTGCATTGCTTGGTGATAAATATCGCACTGTTTTGCCTATTATTTATAAGCTAGTTGTAGACAACTATCAATT
>NW_018462708.1:0-502 GCF_002113885.1 Mizuhopecten yessoensis
CTTTATGCTAGATCGAGTTATGTCCCCTTACAGCAGATCTGGCCTTGGACCACAAATACACTTCCAGGTCGTTGTACACGAATGTAGTGCATAAGGATATTTCAGGTCAGTAACTTAATACTTGTTCCTGTCCGATCTAAGACAGATCTGTACATTTTTTTTACAAAGAATTGTTCAACAATATCTATTCTAGTGAATTTTTTTTTCACACAGTTTGCAAGTTTGTATTTACAGTAATGAGGAGACAATGAGTGGCGAGGCTTGCACATTGATATTTTGTGATGTTTGGTAATTTCCCCTATATATGCAGGGTACCACGTAGTGACATCCATTAACTGCCGGTCATGAGGTACTCTCAAGCTCTCTGTAGGTTCTGTTTGAATAGAACTACAATATGAAATAGGAACCAGACCCTGCGCAAAGTTTTAAATCATTTTAATTCCTTTTTTCTTTTGGTAGTAACATATAGTAGAACTAGAAAATGTCTGTAAGACATAAATGC
>NW_018462709.1:0-502 GCF_002113885.1 Mizuhopecten yessoensis
CTATATCAACTTTATTTTCGAATGAATTATTTACTTTTGTTATGTGTTTGTGTATCTCATGTAATTGTAATACATATTTAAAACAAAAAAATATTATTGCATCAAGGTAATTACATAATCATATAATGTGCGGCTTCCACAGGGGCCATTTCGAAAACCCTAATTACCCGTGTGTACAATAAAGATGGCGCCATACGCTAAAAGAAAAGCGCGGATTTGTTACTTTTAATCCATTAGACAAGCCTCTAGTAACACAATACCGGTATGTATTACTGTTATACTACAAGTATAAAATCTACAATAAAAATACATAAGACAATTATACGTACGAATTTTTACATTGTAATAACGTGTTTATCATTCAACCAGTTACAAAAACGTGTACAATTTATCACACAAGTGGAAATGCCGAGGATTGATTACCAATATATTACCGCAATGGCAAAGCTCAACATAGACATTTTCCAATATGAGAAATGTCTGTCAAGTTTTTCAACAATCT
>NW_018462710.1:0-502 GCF_002113885.1 Mizuhopecten yessoensis
CTTACCTCTGTAGCCCGAGTGCTGTCTGGTCTTACCTCTGTAGCCTCCTCCGAGGCTTTTTATCTTGCAACTGGATGGGTTCCTTTGAAATCTAGAACACAAAAATCTAAACATTCTACCTTTTATAAGATTCATAACAGATAAGTTCCAGATTATCGCTATTGTTTGCTTCCTTTTAAAAGAAATGATCGTCATCATAATCTTTGTAACCCAGATAACTACCAAATGCCAAGATGTAGAGTAGATGTGTTGAAAATGTCAATTTTTAGTAGTGGCCTTAAAGGTGCTCCCTTTGGCGTGGGTATTTGTTTATCTGCGGCCTGTCGCTGTGCTGATGGTAATGGAGATACGTATGTTTTAAATTTCAAATATACGAATAGGATTATTAAGTGCCCTTATGAACATCGGTATACAGCCTGACTCCCATCTCGATACTCTTCTTTGGGATGATGCTGATCTTCCATTCCAAACTAATGTCGTTATTGTGATCGCTGTACAGTCC
>NW_018462711.1:0-502 GCF_002113885.1 Mizuhopecten yessoensis
ACAGATTACCTGAGAGCAGAGATAGTCACTGTCCTAATATAGTCCCATGTTATAGATTACCTGAGAACAGAGATAGTCACTAATCTAGTCCATCTTACAGATTACCTGAGAGCCATTGTCCTAATCAGAACCTATTGTTACAGGTCGCCTATTTGGACTGGTAGCCAGTGCTGAGAGTGTGGCTAGCCTTATTGCCACTGTCCTCTTTAACAACTTGTACTCAGCCACACTGGATCTGTATCATGGCTCCTCCTTCCTACTGGCCTCCGGACTCGTGGGGATTGCTTTTATTATCATAATGTATGTATTTTGGGACTGTTATCATTGAATAGGTATAGAAGGTCTATTATCATGGTGAAATTGTAGGGGGCTGTTACCATGGCAAAGGTACAGGGGGGCTGTGATCATGTTGTAGGTGTAGGAGGGCTGTTATCATGGCAAAGGTATAGGGGGGCTGTTATCATGATGTAGGTATAGGGAGACTGTTATTATTGTGTAGGTA
>NW_018462712.1:0-502 GCF_002113885.1 Mizuhopecten yessoensis
ACAGTTTCAAGCAGGAAGGAATTATGTATCTACGTCCGAGTGAAATACGTTTTAGCCAGGATTCTATAAGTAATGTTTTCGACAAAAAATCCTATCATGCCGATATAAATATTGGCGAAACATTGGACGCCCTGTTGAAGGGAGAATGTGACATCTCGGACATACCGACTATAACTGTCGTTAATAGGAATGGAACTTGGTACTCGGCTGACAACAGGAGATTGTGGGTGTTCAGGAAACTTGAAGAGCTTGGAAAATGCAGCGACATCCCCGTTGAATCAGGCAGAGCTATTCCTTTAAGAAAATTAACAACTCAAAATGATGGTACAGACATTCGCGTACGACGTAATCCAGGGGGTTGCTATTGGAGACGTCCGGGTGATGACCGGCTATCCGATGACGACCAAACGTCAAATTGCCATCAATCTAAAGAAGATAATTATCTCACATCTGGTTACGGCAAATATCCTTCATCTGCTAAAGAGAATTATCTTTCATCTGA
>NW_018462713.1:0-502 GCF_002113885.1 Mizuhopecten yessoensis
TTATAAAGTCAAAATCCTGTTCATGTTGCTCTTGTTTGATTTATAATGGAATCTAAAAATCTAAATGGCCACCAGCAATGCTAGCTTGGACTTCGTAAAAAGGTACATGGTTTCTATGTCATAACCTTGAAAAGATGCTTCAATTTTCATGATAATTTCTACAAATGTCTATAATTTCAATAACCAGCTCAGTTTAAATTTGGACTCTAATCTGAAAATTGACATTGCCGCCAGCAGGGGCTGGTGACACATCCATATCCGTGGAATTTGTGTGTGTATAATCTGTGCATGTGGTGTCTGGTGTTAAAACTGTTTTAACCCTTTCAGCACTGTAGACCATAATGGATTCATCCACATCAATGCATGATAGAGTCTACTAAAGTTACATAGTGGTGAAAGGGTTAACTGTCATGCTTATGCAAGTATAATCTACAGTTGATCATACATTTCTAAAGAGCTAAATTTAATACATGACATGAATATAACTCATCAATGTTAAACA
>NW_018462714.1:0-502 GCF_002113885.1 Mizuhopecten yessoensis
TTGTCATCCCCTTTCCATTTATTCAATCATCTAGCCAAACTTGTCGTGCCACCTTTGGGATTCCCCATGGGGATAAACACATATCTCTCCATTTATTGTTTATAGGATTACAGTCGCCTCCTAGTTATAATCATACCGGTATCCTGTTTTCGGTACGATTGGGCTGCCGTACAACTGTAACTGCCTGCGTCATATCTTGTCCGCTACCCGCCTTGTCTGCGGTGTATTTTATGTCGTTGGCCTCAAGGCTTTTCACCAGATGGCGTGCTCACACCTGAGAACAGGTAAACCTTCAAAAATAATATACCCGGAACATCTAGTATACCTGTGTATTACTCTGGACATCGCGGCCCTGCGCTATCGACCCCAATGATAAGGTATGTATACACTTATAAAACATAACATGTCGACACTAGCTATTACTTACAGATGAATCAGAAGCCTTAACAATCGACTAGAAATTAAACGCAAAATATGCTATCTGGTTATACAGGTAGTTAAA
>NW_018462715.1:0-502 GCF_002113885.1 Mizuhopecten yessoensis
ATGTGTCGATTCAGTTTCTGTTATAATATTTTCGTATCAATTCTGGCCTTAATATCATGCCAATTTTGGCACATTCTGGTGTAAATTTGTGTCTGACTAACTTGAACTTGCACCAGTAAAATTAGGTAATTCATACAGTATACCAACAAAAGAGTAACAATGCACCATACAGATGTTTTGTTCTCTTAGAACTCAGCGGTGATGCTAGGGATCATAAGGAGTGAACGCCATATTGGTCTAAACCTTTGTAGAAGCAGACGGTTAGGTGCATAAAACACACAAGTAAAATAAATTTCAGCAAAACAGCTTTGTGCTGGTTACATTAGTACTGGTAAGAAGGTAAGCTATACGTTAAAAATCACTACTATGTGCCTAATGTTTCATTCATTTATTTTTATTTTATGATATCAAGTTACAGGCCAACGTCATGTTCTTCTATAGACGATTTAACTCACAGGCACATTGTGTTTTGTAAGCTAAAATAATATTTCACCTTAATATT
>NW_018462716.1:0-502 GCF_002113885.1 Mizuhopecten yessoensis
ATGAATGCAATTTGGGTGACAGATAAATAGAATGTCGCCCGTAATGCAATTTGGGTGACAGATAAATAGAATGTCGCCCGTTAGGTTTGTCCGATTTGTTCAACAAAAGCCAGCGTTTTAATTATGCGCGGTGTCGTTTACAAAATCGAGTGTTATTACTACTCATAGAGTCTCGAAGACGTTTACGTGAGTACGATGGAGACAGCATTACTATGGAAACATTATACACTTACTGCCCTTGGTGTAGGAAAACACCAATCATGTCTGACGAGGGCCATGCGAACAAAGGATCGCGTTTCCCTACTGCAAGGGCAATATATCACGCCGAAATAATCAAGGTGACGCGGCATTGTTTTCGGCTGTTTCAGTCCATCGGAATTCGGATGTGGGGGGTTTTGTGCATTTTTTTAGAGAGGCTTCGAATAAGGGAAATATGATTTGGAAACTCGAGCGCGTGAGCTGGATGTGATTACCACATCACTGAATGTTTAATTGTTTAATG
>NW_018462717.1:0-502 GCF_002113885.1 Mizuhopecten yessoensis
AAAAAAAAAAATGTACAAATTACAATGAAAATCATAGTAACCAAGATCAGATAACTCCTCTAAATTAAGGATTATGTTTTTTCAGAGGACTGGTCCCACCTGTGTCCTTCTCTACAAAATTTGCTGTGAAAACTTGACCTTGTGACCTTAAGATCAGTTGTTGTATAAAGAAAAAGTGGGCTTAGGAGCTATGCTCAAAAATACGGAAATAAGGGAAAGAAGTCTTTAAAAGCTACTCCTCTAGACCTATTGGTTGTATATCAATCAAAGGAGGAGTGTTGTCGTTCTTGGTACTGACGGGAAGATCTGGAAATGGGGAAATAATTATAATACTAATCAGAATAGTTTTCTATCATTGCTTAAGTATTCAGGTGAGCAATCATGGGCCTATTGTTTTATCTCTGCAAAGCAACTGATAAAGTCACGAAGATTGGTTTAATCACGGGCCATTCTGAAGAGCCACCAAACTGAACTCATAAATAAAACTTGGACATAGTGGATT
>NW_018462718.1:0-502 GCF_002113885.1 Mizuhopecten yessoensis
ATATAACCCAGTAATGGTTAAATTGCTTTGTGGACAAAATTCTTTGGTTCCTGAAACAGGTCCTTTGAGAAGCAATAACAGCTTGGTTTAGTGATCAGTCCTAAAATTCAATATGCATAACTATGGACCTTAGGAAACCTTTATGTGAAATTTGAAAAAAGATTCCTCCAGTACTTTCTGAGAAAGAGCGCTAACAAGAATTGTTTAAGAACAGACGGATAGACCACAGACCACAGATGATTTGAATAGCCTACCATCTGATATGGTGGTGGGCTAAAAATGTACTATGTATGCAAATCATAAGTTAAGGGTCCTGTACCACTGCCAAGAGTTTGAAAGTTTATTTTATCCTCGTTTCTTAAATGTGAAATTAAGTGTAGATTATAAACTAATTCAAAATTGAAGTCCACATCAATAAAATGTTATATGGTTACAATTTTCTTTCTTCTCCCATTTATATTCCATATTTGTAAAATAATGCCTCTTACCTTCTTGTGGATTT
>NW_018462719.1:0-502 GCF_002113885.1 Mizuhopecten yessoensis
GAGTTGCGCGAGACGAAGAACAAGAAGGTTGACATCATCTTCCTTGTGGACAGTTCGTCAAGTGTTGGGCCCCACGACTTCATCAATGAGGTGAAGTTCGTGAGGAAACTGTTAGCTGATTTCACAGTTGACTCCAATCACACTCGAGTGTCGGTGGTGACTTTCTCCTCCAAAAGTCGCGTGCTGCGTCAGATAGACTACATTGCCGACAGTACGGAGGACAAACACAAGTGCTCACTCTTACAAGAGGACATTCCTAAGATCAAGTTCAGAGGCGGAGGAACATACACACTGGGGGCATTTCTACAGGCAAAGGTAGGTGTGTCACCTAAAACCCCTAAACAGAAGTAATCCTAACCATACACAACACATGAGTCCTCAACATAAAACCTACACATATCGTGTATTCCCTATATATGTCGTGTATCCTTATACATATAGTGTATCCCTATACATATAGTGTATCCCTATACATATAGTGTATAACCGATACATATCGTGT
>NW_018462720.1:0-502 GCF_002113885.1 Mizuhopecten yessoensis
GTTAGATGTTTGAGAGAGGGGTCGAGTACAGAGATCCAGGGAGTTAGGTGTGTAAGAAAGTGGTCGAGTACACAGTTCCAGGGGTTTCGGTGTGTGAGACGGGGGTCGGATACATTGTTCAGGGGATTTAGGTGTGTGAGAGAGAGGTCAGGAACAGACTTTAAATGGAGTTAGATGGGTGAGAGAGGGGTCGGGTACAGAGTTCCAGGGAGTTAGGTGGGTGATAAAGGGGTCGGGTACAGAGTTCCAGGGAGTTAGGTGTGTAACAGAGGGCTCGGGTAAAGAGTTCCAGTGAGTTAGGTGTTTAAGAGAGGTCGGGTACAGAGATCCAGGGAGTTTGGTGTGTGAGAGAGGGGTTGGGCACATATTTAGGTTTGTGAGAGAGGGGTCAGGTACAGAGTTAGGTGTGTGAGAGAGAGGTTAGGTACATATTGAGGTGTATGAGAAAGGTGTCGGTTACAGTGTTAGGTTTGTGAGAGAGGGGTCGGATACAGAGTTCTGG
>NW_018462721.1:0-502 GCF_002113885.1 Mizuhopecten yessoensis
TTGTCCAAAGTGTCGCAAGAATATATACGCTAAAGAGAAATAAAAATAGTAATTTATTCAATCAGGACTTTTTCATTTTTCTTGATTTTTTTTCTTTGTTGCATTATTAGATATAATCTCTTCAATACATTAAAAACGTTTTGAGCTGGTCATGACTGACATTCAAAGTGGCGACGTAAAAGCCAGTGATCACGCTTGCAACGTGAAAACTCGCATCACTTAATTTCATGTACGGTCATTCCAAAACTCGCACAAAATAATTTCATGTATGTCATGGTAATTTCAAAGTGATATAGATTTGTGAATACTGTTTCATGTTTTTGTTGTAACATGTTTTTGTCACAGCTATAACTGGAAGAAAACTGTACAGATGTCAGTCTACACAGTTAAAAAGGACAGAAGTATTATCTGTCCCATATATATAGTACCCTATTTGTTTTACATTTCAGTATTTGTGTATGACTTTATAACATATTTAATTATTTCCATTTAAATACTCTGG
>NW_018462722.1:0-502 GCF_002113885.1 Mizuhopecten yessoensis
GAACAAGAGGCCTAACGGCCTTGAATCCCTCAGCTGATTATTTTGGAAATCAAGTTAAAATCTGGCCGATAGTTTGGGTTGAGAGTGCATAGGATAGTCAGCCCTTTTCATTTATTTAATTTATTTACGTAAATTTTGATCCCCATGGGTAAAGGACATTACCACAACAATTTGCTTAAAACCTGCCCAGTAATTTGGGAAGAGATGTCATTTAAAGTAAACCTTCCGATTCAAAACTTTTTTTGATCCTACATCTCAACAGTGAACACCCAAATATCAGCTCTTAATTTGTGTTAAGTTTGATCCCCACGGCCTAAAGATGCTACAACAACAATTTTGTTAAATCTTGCCTATTAGTTGGGGGGATGTCACTAAATCAGCCCCAAGCACCCAGTGAGGGGAGGGGGACCCCTTTATTTATACATCTTTTGATTTCTTGGCCTAAGGATTTTAGAATTTGGTTGAATTCTGCTTAACAGTTTAGGAGATGTCATTTAAAACA
>NW_018462723.1:0-502 GCF_002113885.1 Mizuhopecten yessoensis
AAAGTTAAAATTTTGTTTGTAATTCATTTCTTTGAAATGTTTGTTTCAGTTCATTCAGAAGTATATATTTATTTGTGGGTACAATGATACACGTGTTTGTTTACTGCCAAATGATGTTATCAAGATGTTTTATATGACATTGCTTTTGTTTTTCCAGGAAATCAACAGACCAAGGTGGTGTGTATGAAGAGAAACACCAATGTCATTGTGACGATAGACAACTGTGACCCCAACCTTCGTCCTGCCACCCAAACCATCGCATGTAACATGAACATTTGTCCACCAGCGTAAGTTCCCTGTTGTTATCAAAATATTACTAATTAACAAAGTAATCTGGTGAAAAACATTTAGAAGCAAGCAATGAAGCATTTTCTAAAGAACATGAACAATAGTTGAGCTCTACAAGAACAAAAACCGACTACAGAACGGTCATTTATTTGTCATTTTTAGGTCACCAGAGACAAAGTCTCAAGTGACCTATTGCAATCGCCTTTTGTCCGTC
>NW_018462724.1:0-502 GCF_002113885.1 Mizuhopecten yessoensis
ATGTATTTGCTGAAAGCAAATGCATGGACAGCTTAACGCGAAATGTAATGATGAAACCCGAGGAGCTGTATAATAAAAAAGAATTTTATTTCGAAATTGCTTAATTAAAACAATTTCTATATTTCAATAATTCATATCTGAATACAGATATATTGTATTTGGATGTTTATACAATCTTGAACAATATTTTAATTCTGAAAATGTTTCTCATGGATTGTGTAACGATTAAACCAAAATAGTTAAAAATGAAAATAACTTTAGTTTCATATCCGTTTAACTGGTCTTTAGTAAGTAAATTGAACATCGATGTCAATGTTTAGTAAATTAACCATCGATGTCGATGTTTAGTAAATTGAACATGTATGCTAGTGAAACGCAATTTGAACATTAATAACAGTGGTTAGAAAATTGAACAGTATTCCAGTTGAAATAAATGCTACAATGTTTCTGTGATAAGGTCTGTAGATTGTATTTATCATAATGTTTCTGTGATGAGGGTTGT
>NW_018462725.1:0-502 GCF_002113885.1 Mizuhopecten yessoensis
AATGTCTCTATGCTTTTTACCAGCTGACTTTGCTGATTCGCACATTTTTGCCTAATAAGTTGTTTTCAGCGGTTAATAGTCGATACACCGGTCATTTACACTATTTGCTTGACATAGGAAGCAGACGTTTTCCAACGCTCGCAAAATATGTTTCCACTTCCTGTAGCTGTTCAAAACAAACTTAGCCGTAATGGTGTATTGTATGTTCCCATTGATATCACAACCAGTGAAGAGGTTTATCTGTGACGTTTCGATGACTGGGTTACTATGTTCTCTGTCACTTTCATGGTCAATAACATGCCTGTCGTTCGCTCGTTCGTTACTAATAAAAAGTCTTCCGAAAAAATGGTGTCAGTAGAAAACTAGAGAATCCATATCATGATGCTCAGCAAAGTAACGTCAACTTAGATCATTCCAACATGATGGACAAAACGAGCAACCAGAGTAAACAGCAAATGAATGTCATCTTGATACGCCGTAGTGAGCCAATCTGAATCAAGAT
>NW_018462726.1:0-502 GCF_002113885.1 Mizuhopecten yessoensis
TGTATCAGTGTAATGGGTTAACTTGTTAGCCGGTTATGTATTAGTTTATTCGATGTATTTCTTAACCGGTCCTCTTTCATTCCCCCATTTTTGCATTGTACATAATAGGCATAGTTTCAAACATTATCACTCTTTTTACGTTCGTTGATTTTCACCCTTCCATCCCGATTTATGATTTCATTTGAACACAATTCGTCGAAAGAAAATGTCATTTTACAAATACTGATACTAGACCTTTCATTCATTTGAAAACTGTGTTAATGCGTAACACTTAGTGATGCAACGCCTTGCAACTAAAATATATGTATTTTTGATCTACAAATGTATTGATGCTGGGCCTGACAAAGCTTTTCTTCAAATATTCAACGATTAATAACAATGGTCAATAGTAGTATGTAACACCATAGAAATAAATGATACTGTATAGCGGGTACCTTTCGCTCAGTCAAACATTCGCCAGGTGTATATTTCGCCTTTCATATGAATTTAATATAAATGGTAT
>NW_018462727.1:0-502 GCF_002113885.1 Mizuhopecten yessoensis
GAATGTTATTGACTTAACCATATTTTCTAACGACGCCTTTTTAAATGAAGCCATATGATTGAAAATGAAATATTTGGCGAATTCGGACATTTCTTTTAAATAAATTTAAACAGGATTAAATAATTTCTTAAGGGTATGGATTATTCTACAAAAAGTATTAAATCGAACTAAAATCTAAAATATTGTTAGGAGTACGAGAAACTATTTTTCATAAGCATTATGTTTAAATGTAAAATAACACTTTTCAAGGCCATATTATGTATGTCACTGATGCGTTCTGTTTCATTGACATATACGTCAAAGTATGCTTATGCAACCACTTGCAAAGAATATTTGTGGAGTGATTTGAAGGACTAAGCTGGTTATGAAAATTAATTGAAAATTTATACATTTGTAATACAAATTCTGGTCCATTGTGAAGCAAATCCTTTCATTTCAAAAAGAAATTGGTACGAATATTCTTTAAATTTTGTGATCAATCACAATTTTCCAAATAACTAAA
>NW_018462728.1:0-502 GCF_002113885.1 Mizuhopecten yessoensis
TACAGCTTCAGTAAACCTAATAGTATACAAGTTACAGACGAGTTATGATTACAAGCTACGTTAAACAGCACCTACCTTTGGCAGCATTTATGTAGGTGCGCAGTTCCTTCTGGAATTTGTTTGCAGTTTCCTGTTGAAAGTGAAATATTTTTACTCAGCAATTGCAATGCAGTGTGTTATATATCAGTACAAAAACAAAATAGTTGATCAATAAAGCTGAATACAAATTAAAAAGTGGGTTTTAAATATAAATTTACAAACAAATCATTTATATTACCACAAAAAATATATAAATTCTATGTTTTAATGAGTAATTTAATTTGCCATTTAAATCAAATATACATACATGAGAAAAGTTACTATTAATGTCCCTTCAACTTAACCACAAAGTAGATAGGGAATTTATCAAACTGAAAGTATGTCAAGTTTGCAGGTTTCTCGTGACACTAACTTTAAGGCAAATTTCAGTAATTTGAGGTGTATATTTCAGCAAAGTCACAAC
>NW_018462729.1:0-502 GCF_002113885.1 Mizuhopecten yessoensis
CTCACATAGAAATGCAGCAAACATTTGCAAACGGTATTGTGACTCCATCACATCGCGGACAAAGACATGGGCTGGTATATTTCCATGGTGAGGAATTATCGTTGTGAGAATTAGGTTACGGTTATCCAGTTGTGGCCTATTTCCTGTAGATAAAGGTCAGAATGATGTCTGCAGCCTAGACGCTTACGTAATTAGTCATTAATTTGGATCACAATGTCCAAAGCATTGATGGATGCACTAATTACGTAATTATCGGGGAAATGGTCTTTAAATCGGGTAAGGCGAAATTGTATCAATCGTTGCTATTGATTTCTAGTGGTTTTTCCCCGTATAATGGTGAATTTGTCTTGGTTTTTATCGGAGAAAACGCAAAGCAAAATAAAGGAGAAATCAATTCATCTGGTAGGAAGATTCTGTGTGAAGCTTTGGAACGAGAAATGAGATGTTATGTACCTGGGAACAAGGATGGAAGATGCTATATGTATCTGGAAACGAAGATGGA
>NW_018462730.1:0-502 GCF_002113885.1 Mizuhopecten yessoensis
TCAACAGTATTATAAAGCAGGTGAAGAGCTTGTCTATACATGTACTGCTTTGAAGCAAAAACAGATAAAAAAATCAATTAATTCTGGCGAACCAACAAAACAAATAACCCAACGTACATCAATTTACAAATATATGACTATTTTTTTTTTTATAACGGCCGATTGCATATGACGTCTTTTCGACGTCATTGTAATAAAATCTCTGAATCAGAGTTTGCATGCTGTCTTTATGCTATTTTTTGTCGATATTTAAAAAATATGGAAAAACTACAAAACAGGACCCTCTGATAGATATTAACCATATTGTATGCAACCAAGCATGAAATGGAGAAAATCGATGATGACTTTTTCAATCAGGTCTTATTCATTTGTTGTTTAACCCTTTTATTGATCAGTGCGTGCTTGGTATCTGAGGTGACTGCTACTGCTTCGAAACATTCCTCTGAACAAACCATGGATTCAATCATCTCTTGCATTCTTGTTACTTCCATTCTTGTTTGTT
>NW_018462731.1:0-502 GCF_002113885.1 Mizuhopecten yessoensis
GCATATAGAAATATACACACACGTGCAAATAGAAATATACACACACGTGCATATAACACTGTTCTTGGAGGACTAGTTCCCGTTTTATAATTTAGAAAGGAACAAAATATAATTGATTTCCTGAAATTAACCTACTTTTAGTTTTTCCTTCTTGGTTTTCTCGACCCTTCACAACACATTCTTGTCAGGATAATATATGCGCTCCTAAAACGTACACGCATCAAAAAACACTCATTGATAAATATCGGATGAACTACAGTCGTGTTGCCAAGGCCAGAATGAAAAACACTTTATTGAAGACAAGGGAAAAAGTGATTCAATGATGGGGATCGTCGGTGAGAATGTGGATGTACATATGACATGGGCGTGCTATATTGAGGTGATCATCTAATGACCAACTGATTTGATCAGCGTTGATAACTTTTGAAATAACACATATGCGTGTCAATCTGTTGACATACATACAAACATACGAACGTACGTACGTACGTACATGCATGCA
>NW_018462732.1:0-502 GCF_002113885.1 Mizuhopecten yessoensis
GGGATCATTTGACCACAGGATGTAGATTTTGATTTTTTGTGAGTTTGGACTATTAGAATGAGGAAAATTTGAGGGAGATTGGAAAATTTTGATAAAAATGAGGGAGTTTCCCTCCTTATGAGGGAGGGTCGACAGCCATGACATATATATCGTTTTAAAAAGAAATATGCAGCAGTCTTGACACAGACTACTTTAAAAAAAGAGTTATCTTGTACTCAAAACATGACGATGACAATCCAGCTTCGATAACGTTGTCCAGTACAACTGTTTCCCTGTACCTATGATTTCCGTGCTGAACTGATCTATCATCCCGGCCGTGCCCCTGAATGTAATGCCTGCTAGTGTACGTATCTGTACGAACTGTTGACGTTCAAACTCCGCCAGCATTTCCTCCATCTCGTCCACATACTCTATCCAGAACGGGCTTCCTGTCAACATACACATTATCATTGTGGATTTGAAGGGATAGATCAGGTTTGGACAGTGCATTACAACCAGTAAC
>NW_018462733.1:0-502 GCF_002113885.1 Mizuhopecten yessoensis
GTTAAAATCATTTAAATGTACGAACAATGATCAGTATCCAAACTGAATGAAATTATTTCTAAAGGAATGCATTCTGACGTAATATCAGACTAAGAATTAAAAACGAAATATGAACGCATATATACAAAAATAGAATTTAATGTTTGTGAAAACATCATGTAAAGTGTGTGTTTCGACTTACAAAAATGAAAAGGATGACAGAAGAAATGTCACTTTTTATGTATATTATTTACATTAGTTTATACGATGTATAATATCTGGCACAAATATCAGTTAAAGCCGCCTTTACTAGATCCGACGTTGTTTTAATGTTAAGTTTATTTATAGCTGCGAAATGCTGTTATTGTCAGATGGGGAAACACTAAAAGTGCTGTTGTCGTCAGAAGGTTCGGGTTAGGACAAACACTTTACAGTAGACGCACTATCATTGAACTGTTGTAATATACAGTATGTGTATGTATATGTATGGGTCAAAGAAGTAATATAGACGGTAAAATCCCAT
>NW_018462734.1:0-502 GCF_002113885.1 Mizuhopecten yessoensis
TTGATTTTTTATTTTAGATCCACGATCAAAAATGCAATAATAAGGCGTAAAGGGTTATATCTGAGAAAAGCACAATCACTGAATTATAATGAAGAAAAACGATTATCTTCGAGAAATGTCAATGCTTTGCAGCGAATAACTACTTAAATAGAATGTCACTTTTAAGTGTTTGTTTTACTTCCTTACAGTGATTTTTTATATGGATAAAGTGCTGCTTTAAGTCAAACACCAGTTCCTGGGGAGAGAGGCTACATGTTTATGTTTGTACTCCATCCGTCCGTCCTTCCGTCCGACCTTTTGTTCTTCCGTTCATCCTTTTGTTCTACACAGGTGTACGTGGTGTGTATTACTGGTGAGCGTTTATAGCTCCAAATGTAATCCTGCCTTTGTTGCTTATCTCTAAATATGATAGTACACATATTGCGACTAAGATGGCCGACAGTGACGGTCACACGACAGATCTGCTCCCAAGTAATCAAGCAAATGTACTAAATTCTGACCA
>NW_018462735.1:0-502 GCF_002113885.1 Mizuhopecten yessoensis
GGTTACATCAAGGACAAAATACTGTAACACAGTACTAGAATAATGTTAAAAGAAAGGTTATTTTTTTATTATTGGGGTAGGGAGAGTTCATTCAAAATCATTTATGTTATGGACAGGTTAGTATTGAATAAACAATAATGATTATTATTTTAGTTTCTTGTTTACCGCTTTATCACAGCAGGTCGTCTCACCGTGGTCCACAAATCATTAGCCGTGGTCATTGTGCTGTTGTAATTGACGTCTTATTGTTCCGGTGTCTCTGGAATTCCTTTGCCGTTTTATTTTGTTCTCATTAACATTACAGTGTGTTAAATATTTGACAACCGTATCAACGTTGAAGTTAAGATCAAATTAAGATTAACTTTCATTATTTGTGAAATTCTAGTCTCTGTTGCTGATGAAGGTTATATGGCATTTGTTTTGACAGGAAACATGTTTCAAGGAAATGCTGATACTGAACCTAATCAAAGTTAGAAAAAAGTATCTGTTATGTCAACTCCAT
>NW_018462736.1:0-502 GCF_002113885.1 Mizuhopecten yessoensis
TTTGCCATGACATATTCCAGGGGTGCAGAGAGCGAAAGTGAGTGTAACTCCTGGATATCGAGGATGGTAGATGGGATGAAGTGCTATAAAAAAATTTCATTAAAATATCCTGTACTTTCAAGGTCACAGGTCAAAAATGTTAAAAAAAATCTAGTCTAGTCATGATACTTACATATGTTATGTAGACTAGCAGTGCAAATCTCATTCTTTATTATGGTAATGAGGACAAAGTTCATCATTGAAGTGCTAGTCGGGGTCAAAGGTCAATATAGGTAAAAACCTTTACTATCTTGTTAATTTCCATAAGGCCAAGGGTCATATTTGGCAAGTAGGTGTGCTATAAATTTTCCTCATTAAAATCACCTAATTTCAAGGTCACTATGGTCAAATGTTAAAAACTTTAAAAAACAATATAGGTATGTTATGTAGACCAGCAGTCCAAATCTTTTTCTTATTCACAGTAATGAGGTCAAAGGTCAACTTTAAGTGCTAGTTTGGGGTC
>NW_018462737.1:0-502 GCF_002113885.1 Mizuhopecten yessoensis
AAGTGGTGAATGGCTTTAATGTCTAGTTGTGTAAGTATATTGATACAACTTAAGCGACAAGGTATTGAACAAAAATATTTGTCAGTAGTACAAACCACAAAATAAATATAAATTTCTGGCTGTGGTAGAGGTGGCACGATCACAATTCAGTTGTTGGTTTTTTTGAAAATATTTGTTGTATTTTGACACTTTCTAAATGCTCTTTTTCCTATAGCAAAAGAGCATCCCCCATCTTAGTTATGAAAGTTCCCAATTTAAGCAAATGTTTGATGTAATTTTGCATTATGCTTGATAAGAAGCAGTAATTCTGTGATTCAATAGGAACATCACAATAGGAACATACTTTGTTATCCTTATTTTTTAATAGATTTTAAAAATGCCTAAAGATGCAAGTTATTATTTTTTTTAAGTGAACAATTAAATATAAATACTTCATTTGAACGGAACTAATTCTGCTTCTTTTTAGCTCACCTGCCCGAAGGGCAAGTGAGCTTATGTTATG
>NW_018462738.1:0-502 GCF_002113885.1 Mizuhopecten yessoensis
AAAGAAACAGGTGAACAATACAGGCCCTCTGGGCCTCTTGTTGATATGACATATTACAGGGGTGCAGAGAACATAAGTGAGCAAAACCCCTGGAATATAGAGGATACATAGACCCTACCATGCATTTTCACTAGCAGTAGGTGGTATTTTATTGACAATAAAACTTCATTCCAGTATTTTGGTTAATCATTTTTTCCCATTTGTCAAGATATTTTTAAATCACAACATATTTACAAATATTTCTTTAGATAGGATAATAATAATTAATCGTTTTAGCTGTGGCAGTTCTACCTACAGATGCCCATGCTTAGGAATGAACTTTTTACTAATTCTCGGAAAAAATACAAAGTGTGCACAACTATTGATGACATCATATTAGGTTTCATTCTTCCATATGTGTTAATGAAACATAATAAGAACATAATTCTAATTTAATAAGTAGAAATTAAAGGAGTGAAATTGTTTTTAGGTCACCTGAGCTTTAGCTCAAGTGACCTATTGC
>NW_018462739.1:0-503 GCF_002113885.1 Mizuhopecten yessoensis
CTGTAAGACACGCATTTTGTTTGCATATATCTAAACATAACAAAAACAAATTGTCTACAACTTTGACATACAGAAAACAGACCTGTACATTCGACACAAAGAAGCATTTTACATAGGTTAAAAAAGCAGGAATTTTAGAGTAAAAGTATTCCGTATGAGGTCACAATGACGTCATTCTCTTTTTTTGTGGCGTAATTCTTTGATGCGGATGCTGAATGTTGGATGTTTGTTCTACATGGGCGCAGCAAGAATGTTAGTAGATACTAATAAGTATGCGCTAGGTTTTATAATGTGAACACATGAAGAGGCGTTGATGTTTTCATTGTTGAAATTATCTGTATTTTTTTTTCAAACATTAACAGTCATAAGTGGCTCAGAATTTGGTAAAACTAGTGATAATCGGGAAGCGTAACAACCCACACAAACACAATATAACCGAATATTGTCACCTCCTGTCCCAATGATTCCAATCCAACCGACTATTGTCACTCTCCTGTCCCAAT
>NW_018462740.1:0-503 GCF_002113885.1 Mizuhopecten yessoensis
TCACCCAGTAAATCGAGCTGTATATCTGGATCTGTAAGCCCTTTGAATAACACATCACGTACAATGAAATCCGTGTAGTGGACGTCGTTCTGACATGTAGTGCACTTGACTGTAAAGTTACAGACGCAAGCCTGGCCACGCAGACGGGCACTGAAATTACGAACAGGTTCGTCTCGGTCCTGTCTCATGTTATGTAGAGCCACTCTAGCTACCATGTTGTTTTCTCGTCGTACAGCTAGTTTCTTGATAGCTTCAAGAACCTCCGGAGCTGATTTGTCTGTAAGCTTGTCTGACGTAGAACGTGTGAGGTCTTTCCTGAGTGCCTCATCACAGCAATCTAGGAGCTGGATTACAATATCTTGTCCGGTGATCTTGGTTGCTGAGACGTATTCGGCCCAACGCGAAGTGAAATACACCCATTCCTCATGTGTTCCTGCAGAGGATATAGTTGGTCTTTCCACTTTCTCTACTTTGGCTGCTGAGTGGGGAGCATTTACATGAGT
>NW_018462741.1:0-503 GCF_002113885.1 Mizuhopecten yessoensis
GACCTTGAATATAAGTCAAGGTCATTCATTTGAACAACTTGGTAGCCCGTCATCCAAGCATGCTACAGGCCCAATTTCAGTACCCTGGGCCTTTTGGTTGTTGAGAAGAAGTCGTTTGAAGATTTCAAGACATTTGACCCATGTGACCTTGGAAGTGGGTTAAGGTCATTCATTTGAACAAACTTGGTAGCCTTTCATCCCAGCATGCTACAGGCCCAATAACAGTACCCTGGGCCTTTTTGTTATTGAGAAGTCGTTTGAAGATTTTAACATATTTGACCCCTGTGACCTTGAAAGTTGGTCAAGGTCAGTCATTTGAGCCTATAGATATATAAACAAACTTACCCCTCAGGAAACAGACACTATATATACACAAAACAAACCCCTCAGGCAATATACCCTATAGATATAAAAAAAAAAACTAAACCCCGCAGGCAACAGATCCTATCGATTAATATAAAAATACATATAAGGGAACAAAAGCTACAAGATGAATGGCGCCA
>NW_018462742.1:0-503 GCF_002113885.1 Mizuhopecten yessoensis
TGTTTATGTGTAAGGTAAGTGTTGGTGAAAGGTTGATGGTTGTTGGTAGGAATAACGTTGTGAACGACGTTTGGGTGGGAGTGTGTAGGTGTTTATGTGTAAGGTAAGTTTTGTTGAGAGGTTGGAGATTGTTTGTAGGGTTAACGTTGTGCACGAGTTTTGGGTTGGAGTGGATTGGTGTTTGTGTGTAAGGTAAGTGTTGGTGAGAGGTTGATTGTTGGGGTTGGTAGGATTAACGTTGTGAACGAGATTTGGGTGGGAGTGTGTTGGTGTTAATGTGTAAAGTTAGTGTAGGTGTGAGGTTGGTGGTTGGTGTTTCTTGGTAGGATTGAAGTTGTGAACGAGTTTTGGGAAGGAGTGGATGGATGTTTATGTGTAGGGTAAGTGTAGGTGAGAGGTTGATGGTTGGTGTTTGTTGGTAGGATTAACGTTGTGGAAGAGGTTTGGGTTGGAGTGGATGGGTGTTTATGTGTAAGGTAAGTGTTGGTGAGAGGTTGATGGTT
>NW_018462743.1:0-503 GCF_002113885.1 Mizuhopecten yessoensis
GGAGAAATACATATTGTAGATATATTGAAGTTTGACATGGTCTCATTCCCTAAGTTATCTGACATCAGACCCCTATACCATCTGTAGTACACACCCTTCAGGGTGTGCCAGACAGTCATAGTTTCTCCTGTACCAGGATTCAGACAGGTACGATTTACCTGTAGAGAAAATCAGTATAGATACCTACATTTTTATGATCGATAAAGAAAACCTATATTCTTATTAATACTAGAGGTACATATCATGAATGTAAAAATTGCATATATTTAGTACATATTATTTTTCTTATTCATAATAGTTTTCTACATGCACGAGCTTGCCTTTCAAACTGAAAAAATATATATAATAACTCCCGTAACAATATACACGTACAATGTATACTTAGATAAGAATCAACTACATTTTCATAATAAAATAAAAGATGTATAACAAAAAAACTGTTTATCGGTGAATGAAACTTAATTAATAGACATGGTATAACATGTATACATTTCAAATCTCCG
>NW_018462744.1:0-503 GCF_002113885.1 Mizuhopecten yessoensis
TTTACGCAAGAATGTAAAGAAAAAATAGATTCATCTTCTAAGTGTCCATGTACAAGTTTATTGGCGAAAATTTCTGTTTACAACCATATTTAACAAAACCCATAGGAAATACAAATCTGAAAGAAATTACAAAAATTAGACTATCATCTCACAAATTAAATATTGAAATTGGTAGGTATAACAATGTAGATAGGATTGAAATAACATGTGCATACTGCAACAGTGGGGATATCGAAGATGAATTTCATTTTATATTAAAATGTGAATGTTATTTAGATTTAAGAAAGCGTTTTATTAAGAAATATTACTATGAAAGACCTAGCATGTATACATTTATCCAACTTATGGAAACTGGGAACAAAAAACAGTTAACAAATTTAGCCAAATATATTAAACTGAGTAATAAGAAAAGAAAAGACTATGTACCTATATAAAGAGGAATGTCTCTCTACACTATATATACCAATGGGTATGTGAGTGTGTATTTGTGGGTGTGGGTGTAT
>NW_018462745.1:0-503 GCF_002113885.1 Mizuhopecten yessoensis
CAACTGGTAAATGTTGTATACTTTTTTCACAACCAACTGGTAAATAATGTATTCTATTTTCCACAACCAACTGGTAAATGTTGTATTCTATTTTCCACAACCAACTGGTAAATGTTGTATACTATTTTTCACAACCACCTGGTAAATGTTGTATACTTTTTCCACAACCTACTGGTAAATGTTGTATACTTTTTCCACAACCAACTGGTCAATGTTGTATTCTATTTTCCACACCCAACTGGTAAATGTTGTATACTTTTTTCACAACCAACTGGGAAATAATGTATTCTATTTTCCACAACCAACTGGTAAACGTTGTATTCTATTTTCCACAACCAACTGGTCAATGTTGTATTCTATTTTCCACAACCAACTGGTAAATGTTGTATACTATTTTTCACAACCAACTGGTAAATGTTGTATACTTTTTCCACAACCTACTGGTAAATGTTGTATACTTTTTCCACAACCAACTGGTCAATGTTGTATTCTATTTTCCACAA
>NW_018462746.1:0-503 GCF_002113885.1 Mizuhopecten yessoensis
GTATAACTTATCCACTGTCTAGTTGGTGAACTTGATGATAAGTCTAATCTGTACTTTGATATAATCTGTATAAATTATCCACTGTCTAGTTGGTGTACTTGAGGATTAGTCAGGTCTGTACTTTGATATAAACTGTATAAATTATCCACTGTCTAGTTGGTGTACTTGATGATAAGTCAGGTCTGTACTTTGATATAATCTGTATAAATGATCCACTGTCTAGTTAGTGTACTTGATGATAAGTCATGTCAGTTCTGTTATATAAACTGTATAAATTATCCACTGTCTAGTTGGTGTACTTGATGATAAGTCAGGTCTGTACTTTGATATAATCTGTATAAATTATCCACTGTCTAGTTGGTGAACTTGATGATAAGTCTGGTCAGTACTGTTATATAAACTGTATAAATGATCCACTGTCTAGTTACTGTACTTGATGATAAGTCTGGTCTGTACTGTGATATAATCTGTATAAATGATCCACTGTCTAGTTAGTGTACTTG
>NW_018462747.1:0-503 GCF_002113885.1 Mizuhopecten yessoensis
TGAACAAACTTGATAGCCCTTTACCCTAGCATGCTACTGGCCAAAATTCACCACCCTGGGCATTTTGGTTATTCAGAAGAAGTTGTTTAAAGTTTTTAACATATTTTACGCATGTGACCTTGAATATGGGTGAAGGTCATTTATTTGAACAAACTTTGTAGCCCTTTATCTCAGCATGCTACTGGCCAAATATCATTACCCTGGGCATTTTGGTTATTGAGAAGAAGTTGTTTAAAGTTTTTAACATATTTGACCCCTGTGACCTTGAATNTGAACAAACTTTGTAGCCCTTCATCTCAGCATGCTACTGGCCAAATATCATCACCCAGGGCATTTTGGTTATTCAGAAGAAGTTGTTTAAAGTTTTTAACATATTTGACCCCTGTGACCTTGAATATGGGTGAAGGTTATTCATTTGAACAAACTTCGTAGCCCTTCATATCAGCATGCTACTGGCGAAAATATCATCACCCTGGGCATTTTGGTTATTGAAAAGAAGTTGT
>NW_018462748.1:0-503 GCF_002113885.1 Mizuhopecten yessoensis
TCATCGTTTGAGATACTGGCATGACAACAAATACCACTACTCATTTCTTGAGATTTTGGCATGTCAACAAATACCACTACTCATCGTTTGAGATACTGGCATGTCAACAAATACCANCTGTTTGAGATACTGGCATGTCAACAAATACCACTACTCATTGTTAGACATACTAGCATGTCAACAAACGCCACCTCTAATTGTTTGAGCTTCTGGCATGCCAACAAATACCACTTCTCATCGTTTGAGATACTGGCATGTCAACAAATACCACTACTCATCGTTTCAGATACTGGCATGTCAACAAATACCATTTCTCACTGTTTGAGATACTGGCATGTCAACAAATACCAGTACTCATCGTTTGAGATTCTGGCATGCCAACAAATACCACTACTCATTGTTTGAGATTCTGGCATGTCAACAAACACCAATACTAATTGTGTAAGATTCTGGCATGCCAACAAATACCACTCCTTATTGTTTGAGATACAAGAATGCCAACA
>NW_018462749.1:0-503 GCF_002113885.1 Mizuhopecten yessoensis
TCTCAGTACTAACTCTAATAGTTACCACTATGGGACAGACATCTCCTTCACTAACTCTAATAGGTACCAGCATTGGACAGTCATCTCATAGCACTAACTATAATAGTTAACAGTATTGGACAGGCATCTCTCAGCACGAACTCTAATAGTAATCACTATGGGATAGTCATCTCTCAGCACTAACTCTATTAGTTACCACTATGAAACAGGCATCTCTCAGCCCTAACTCTAATAGTTACCAGTATTGGACAGGCATCCCCATCACTAACTCTTATAGTTACCACTGTGGGACAGTCATCTCTCAGCACTAACCTTAATAGTTACCAATATGGGACAGTCATCTCTCAGCACTAACTCTAATAATTACCTCTATGGGACATGCATCTCTCAGCACTAACTCTAAAAGTTACCAGTATTGGACAGGCATCGCTCAGGACGGACTTTAATAGTTACCACTGTGGAACAGGCATCTCTCAGCACTAACTCTAATAGTTACCACTATG
>NW_018462750.1:0-503 GCF_002113885.1 Mizuhopecten yessoensis
TTTATATATATAACGGGGACACTGTGTGGGTTTGTGTATTTATATATATAACGGGGACACTGTGTGATTTTTTTGTTTATATTTAAAGGGGGCAGCGTATGAGTTTGTGTATTTATATATTTTATATATATAACGGAGACACTGTGTGGGTTTGTTTATTTATATTTAACGGGGACACTGTGGGGGTTTGTGTATTTATATATAACGGGGACTCTGTGTGATTTTTTTGCTTCTATTTAAAGGGGGCAGTGCGTGAGTTTGTGTATTTATATATGACGGGGACACTGTGTGACTTTGTGGATTTATATATAACCGGGACACCGTGTGAGTTTGTGTATTTATATTTAACGGGGACACTGTGTGGGTTTGTGTATTTATATATAACCGGGACACTGTGTGAGTGTGTGTATTTATATATGACGGGGACACTGTGTGAGTTTGTGGATTTATATATAACCGGGACACTGTGTGAGTTTGTGTATTTATATATATAACGGGGACAC
>NW_018462751.1:0-503 GCF_002113885.1 Mizuhopecten yessoensis
TCTGTATCTATAGAGGTAACCCTAATAGACAGGTTTGTATTTATACACAGGTAAACCTTATAGACAGGTCTGTATCTATAGAGGTAACCCTTATAGACAGGTCTGTATCTATAGAGGTAAACCTTATAGACAGGTCTGTATCTATAGAGGTAACCCTTATAGACAGGTCTGTATNAGGTCTGTATCTATAGAGGTAAACCTTATAGACAGGTCTGTATCTATAGAGGTAACCCTAATAGACAGGTCTGTATCTATAGAGGTAACCCTTATAGACAGGTTTGTATTTATAGACAGGTAAACCTTATAGACAGGTCTGTATTTATAGACAGGTAAACCTTATAGACAGGTCTGTACCTATAGAGGTAAACATTATAGACAGGTCTGTTTTATAGTAAAGAGGCCTTTATAGACAGGTTTGTATATATTTATGGACAGGTAATCTTTATAGACAGGTCTGCATTTATAGACAGGTAAACCTTATAGACAGGTCTGTTTTATAGTAA
>NW_018462752.1:0-503 GCF_002113885.1 Mizuhopecten yessoensis
TTATTGTGACAATATTACTGTATCACATTATAAACGATATTGTGAAAAGTTACTGTATCACAGTATAAACGTTATTGTATCACAGTATAAACGTAGTTGTGACAATGCTACTGTATCACAGTATAAACCATTCTGTAACAATACTACTGTATCAAAATATAAACGTGATTGTGACAATGATAATGTATCACAGTATAAACGTTATTGTGACAATGTTACAGTATCACAGTATAAACGTTATTGTGACAATGTTACTATATCACAGTATAAACGTTATTGTGACAATTCTACTGTATCACAGTATAAACGTTATTGTGACAATGTTACAGTATCACAGTATAAACGTTATTGTGACAATGTTACTGTATCACATTATAAACGATATTGTGACAAGGTTACTGTATCACGGTATAAACGTTACTGTATCACAGTATAAACGTTATTGTGACAAAGTTACCGTATCACAGTATAAACGTTATTGTGACAATGTTACTATATCACAG
>NW_018462753.1:0-503 GCF_002113885.1 Mizuhopecten yessoensis
ATACATATACATCAACAAAACTTTCATAAATTAAAACCTTAATATTATGTTAATAAAAAAGCAACTACATAAAAATACATGCGGTAATAAAACTATATATATTGATCAATAACTACACTCATAAATAAAATTGACGTGGACCATGTATATAAAAAAAATAAACATATCAAAACAATATTGATTATTAAGTTAAACGTGGGTTACGCGTCAAACAAACCTAAGGAGTTTCAATGAAACCGATTGATCTCATGAAACATTTCCATGATTTCAAAAAGTTTACTGTTACATGACAGCGTTACAGTATGGGTGCAATGATAGAAGTACATCGGTAAACTGGAACTCAAATCTCCTGTTCCTATCATCGTTATAGACGGAAACTGAAATCCGTTCGCAAAAAAAAAGATATTTCATCATAGGTTAATCCGAAAGAATATGCTCTTATTTCCCTGATAAAAAAGGAATTGACAAAAAAAGTAATTGGAACTGTACACATATTATTTCAG
>NW_018462754.1:0-503 GCF_002113885.1 Mizuhopecten yessoensis
GTTTAACACTGTGATACATGTAATGTTGTAGATGTTTAATACTGAGATATATGTAATGCTGAAGATGATTTAGCACTATGAAACGTGTACTGATATAGATGTTTAATACTGTGATATATGTTAAGTTGTAGATGGTTTTACACTGTGGTACATGTAATGCTGTAGATGGTTTAACACTGTGATACATGTACATATGGAGATGTTTAATACGGTGATACCTGTAATGTTGTAGACGGTGTAACATTGTGATACATGTAATGTTGTATATGTTTAACACTGTGATACATGTTATGTTGTAGATGGTTTAATACAGTGATTCATGTAAAGTTGTAGATGGTTTAACACTGTGATATATGTAAAGTTGTAGATGTTTAACACAGTGGTACATGTAATGTTGAAGATGGTTTAACACCACTGGGATACATGTAATGTTGTAAATGGTTTAACACGGTGATACCTGTTAATCTGTAGACGGTTTAACACGTGCACTGTGATACATGTAA
>NW_018462755.1:0-503 GCF_002113885.1 Mizuhopecten yessoensis
ACGACTACTTATAGAACAGAACTTGTCTGACAAACTCTGAAATGACGACTGCTATGTAGAACAGAGCGTGTCTGACAAACTCTAATATGACGACTAATATGTAGAACAGAACGTGTCTGTCTAACTCTAACATGACGAATACTTATAGAATATAACGTGTCTGAGAAACTCTGACATGACAACTACTATATAGAACAGAGCTTGTCTGACAAACACTAATATGACGACTACTATGTAGAACAGTACGTGTCTGGCTAACTCTAACATGACGAATACTTATAGAATATAACGTGTCTGAGAAACTCTGACATGACGACTACTATATAGAATAGAGCTTGTCTGACAAAATCTAACATGACAACTACTATCTTATGACGACTACTATGTAGAACAGAACGTGTCTGGCTAACTCTAACATGACGAATACTTATAGAATATAACGTGTCTGAGAAACTCTGACATGACGACTACTATATAGAACAGAGCTTGTCTGACAAAATCTA
>NW_018462756.1:0-503 GCF_002113885.1 Mizuhopecten yessoensis
TGACTGGTCTGTATGATATAGATGGTAGTATCTGACTAGTCAGTATGATATAGATGGTAGTATCTGACTGGTCTGTAGGATATAGATGGTAGTATCTGACTGGACTGTAGGATATAGATGGTAGTATCTTACTGGTCTGTAGGATATGGATGGAAGTATCTTACTGGTCATAGGATATGGATGGTAGTATCTGGCTGGTCTGTATGATATGGAGGGTGCTATCTGACTGGTCTATATGATATAGATGGTAGTATCTGGGATGGTAGTAACTGACTGGTCTGTATGATATGGATGGGAGTATTTGACTGGTCTGTATGATATGGATGGTAGTATCTGGCTGGTCTGTATGATATGGAGGGTGGTATCTGACTCTGTATGATATGGATGGTAGTATCTGACTGGTCTGTATGATATGGAGGGTGGTATCTGACTGGTCTATATGATATGGATGGTAGTAACTGACTGGTCTGTATGATATGGATGGTAGTATCTGACTGGTCTGT
>NW_018462757.1:0-503 GCF_002113885.1 Mizuhopecten yessoensis
ATGTGCCAAATACACATTTCATGTGTAGTATAATTATCAATGTGCTAAATACACATTTCATGTGTAGTATAATTATCAATGTGCCAGATAAACATTTCATGTGTAGTATACTTATCAATGTGTCACATAAACAACTCATATGTAGTATAATTATTAATGTGTCAGATAAACAACTCATGTGTAGTATAATTATCAATGTGTTAGATACACATTTCATGTGTGGTATAATTATCAATGTGCCAGATAAACATTTCATGTGTAGTATACTTATCAATGTGTCACATAAACAACTCATATGTAGTATAATTATTAATGTGTCAGATAAACAACTCATGTGTAGTATAATTATCAATGTGTTAGATACACATTTCATGTGTNACACATGTGTAGTATAATTATCAATGTGTCAGATAAACATTTCATGTGTAGTATAATTATTAATGTGTCACATAAACAACTCATGTGTAGTATAATTATCAATGTACCAGATAAACAACTCATAT
>NW_018462758.1:0-503 GCF_002113885.1 Mizuhopecten yessoensis
CTGTTATAAAGAAACCAAGAATATCCTTTACATCTTGTTATCAGTACCTAGCTATTTTCATGATAGTACCTTTCTATTTTAATTTCAAGCTGTACCATGTCATTTTGTGAAATAACCATGTTTTTTATTCGAAACAATACAATGTTATTTTCACGGGCATACCATGATATGATATGTTAACAAATATCATGATATCATTTATGGCAGTGCAATGTTATTTTAACAGTAGTGTTAATTTCACAGCTGTGTATTTTTTTTCGTGATTAAGTGAATCACTGATTCAACATGACAAGATTTAAAAACTTGTCAAGTAATGCTTTAGAATAGGCAATACTAAAACTGTATTTTCGACGGTGAATACTTTTATTTCTGCACCATAAATACAAAAATAACACTGCAAAATCAGGAGTATTCACTTGCATTATAATGCAAAAAAAGTTATTAGTGAAAATGAAAATTAAGGTCTTAAGAATCTCTTCGACTGGTAATAACAAGCCTTTATC
>NW_018462759.1:0-503 GCF_002113885.1 Mizuhopecten yessoensis
CCTCCCCATATGTTACCTGGATACAGGTACATGACACTCTCTACCTTCCCCAAATGTTACCTGGATACAGGTACATGACATTCTCTACCTTCCCCATATGTTACCTGGATACAGGTACATGAGACTCTCTACCTTCCCCAAATGTTACCTGGATACAGTTACATGACATTCTCTACCTTCCCCATATGTTACTGGATACAGGTACATGACATTCTCTACCTTCCCCATGTTACCTGGATACAGGTACATGACATTCTCTGCCCTTCCCATATGTTCCCTGGATACACGTACATGACATTCTCTACCTTCCCCATATGTTACTGGATACAGGTACATGACATTCTCTACCTTCCCCATATGTTACCTGGATACAGGTACTGGACATTCTCCACCCTCCCCATATGTTACCTGGATAAGGTACTGGACATTCTCCACCCTCCCCATATGTTACTTGGATAAGGTACTGGACATTCTCTACCTTCCCCATATGTTACCTGGATACA
>NW_018462760.1:0-503 GCF_002113885.1 Mizuhopecten yessoensis
CAGACAGTAGAACTACAGTTGTGTGTGTCATGTAAACAACTCCAGACCAAACAGACAGTAGAACTACAGTTGTGTGTGTCATGAAAACAACTCCAGGCCACACAAACAGTAGAACTACAGTTGAGTGTGTCATACAAACAACTCCAGGCCAAACAGACAGTAGAACTAAAGTTGTGTGTGTCATGTAAACAACTCCAGGCCACACAGACAGTAGAACTACAGTTGTGTGTGTCATGTAAACAACTCCNTAAACAACTCCGGGCCAAAGAGACATTAGAACTCCAGTTGTGTGTGTCATGTGAACAACTCCAGACCAAAGAGACAGTAGAACCACAGTTGTGTGTGTCATGCAAACAACTCCAGGCCACACAAACAGTAGAACTACAGTTGTGTGTGTCATGTAAACAACTCCAGGCCAAAGAGACAGTAGAACTACAGTTGTGTGTCATGCAAACAATTCCAGGCCAAAGAGACAGTAGAACTACAGTTGTGTGTGTCATGCA
>NW_018462761.1:0-503 GCF_002113885.1 Mizuhopecten yessoensis
TTGTTTTATTTAATTATTTGTCTTACCAGCTTGCCATGGTGGATGCCCTGTATAAATGTACATGTATTGTGGCGTTTGAAATGTGAGTTGTGGTCAGTGACAGATAAGACACGTGACGGACTTGACGGACTTTGACGAAGTTATTTGGTTGGTCGAAAGTTTGTGTCGTTAGTACTCGTTTAGGTTTGTTTAAGCTTTCGGTCACTTTTTGAAATTGATTTGAAAGGAGAACAGGTCGGAAGATTCAGCTTGATATTAACAGGTCTATTTTCGGTAAGTTGAAATGTCTATTTCAATTAGTTTGATTCTATATTAACTCTATTCCTCAGTATGTATCTTCCCGCGTGTATGATAAGTGTGAATGGTTAAATAATATGTTTTAATGAATCGTTGATTTGATGACCGGCTTGATACTAAATATGTTATTCTGGAATGAAGGTTCGGGTGTTTGTGATCCGATTTTAAGTTATATATTTATTGTAAAAGTTAAGCGTTATGCATTT
>NW_018462762.1:0-279 GCF_002113885.1 Mizuhopecten yessoensis
ACCAGTGTGTTTAGACTGCTATAGTGTATACCAGTGTGTTTAAACCTCTATAGTCAACACTAGTGTGTTTATACTGCTATAGTCTATACTAGTTTGTTTAGACTGCTATAGTCTATACTAGTGTGTTTAGACTACTATAATCTACACCAGTGTGTTTATACTGCTATAGTTTATACCAGTGTGTTTATACTGCTATAGTCTATACTAGTGTGTTTAGACTGTTATAGTCTATACTAGTGTGTTTAGACTACTATAGTCTACACCAGTGTGTTTATACTG
>NW_018462762.1:368-503 GCF_002113885.1 Mizuhopecten yessoensis
TGTGTTTAAACTGCTATAGTCTACACCAGTGTGTTTAGACTGCTATAGTCTATACCACTGTGTTTAGACTGCTATAATCTACATAAGTGGGTTTAGACTGCTATAGTGTATACCAGTGTGTTTAGACTGCTATAG
>NW_018462763.1:0-503 GCF_002113885.1 Mizuhopecten yessoensis
CCCCAGGTACATCTTAACCTTAGGTACCTCGGGCTGCTACGGGTGAGGAGAAACGGCCCAGGTACATCTTAACATACGGTACCTCGGGCTGCTACGGGTGAGGAGAAACGCCCCAGGTACATCTTAACATTAGGTACCTCGGACTGCTACGGGTGAGGAGAAACGCCCCAGGTTGCTACGGGTGAGGAGAAACGCCCCAGGTACATCTTAACATACGGTATCTCGGACTGCTACGGGTGAGGAGAAACGCCCCAGGTACATCTTAACATANGGACTGCTACGGGTGAGGAGAAACGTCCCAGGTACATCTTAACATAAAGTACCTTGGACTGCTACGGATGAGGAGAAACGCCCCAGGTACATCTTAACAAACGGTATCTCGGACTGCTACGGGTGAGGAGAAACGCCCCAGGTACATCTTAAACGGTATCTCAGACGTTACGGGTGAGGAGAAACGCCCCGGGTACATCTTAACATAAGGTACCTCGGACTGCTACGGGTGA
>NW_018462764.1:0-503 GCF_002113885.1 Mizuhopecten yessoensis
CCACATATTCACTTCAATAATGGTCCATACCTGATCAATTAATCTTTTCTTTTTGTTACCTTGTTTAAAAATGTTAAATTGATTTCTTGTTATTGCATTATTTTTTATCTTAGCCCCAAAATGTAACCATTGATTATATTGAATATTGGTTTCCATTATATTTCTAAGCAACTTCCATTACTTCGTAATCAATAGTCTTTTCCAAAACCGAGTCATGTTTCTTCTTGTACCCCGATCCATTGCGTTAGTTTTCCACTACCTTTCACTTTATGTTATATATTTTTATTTCGATATCCTTATTGGTATCATTGTTATCGATTTTATAACCTAATCAAAAATATATCATATTTTACATCATTCCTCCCTTGGTTTCTGCTAGTAGTCTTTCCTTACCCATATATACTGTTAATTTAGCCTGTACATATCTCTAGTAAACGGATCTTCTACACATCATGAGCTTTTGCCACAGATTCTTTTTGCATAAAACGAAAGAGGCACTGCTT
>NW_018462765.1:0-503 GCF_002113885.1 Mizuhopecten yessoensis
CTTACTGTCTACAATACACTTCTCCAGCAGGCCACCAGTGAGGTGTCAATACACATATTCTTACTGTCTACAATATACTTCTCCAGCAGGCCACCAGTGAGGTGGCAATACACATAGTCTTACTGTCTACAATACACTTCTCCAGCAGGCCACCAGTGAGGTGGCAATACNATGTCTACAATACACTTCTCCAGCAGGCCACTAGTGAGGTGGCAATACACATAGTCTTACTGTCTACAATACACTTCTCCAGCAGGCCATCAGTGAGGTGGCAATACACATAATCTTACTGTCTACAATACACTTCTCCAACAGGCCACCAGTGAGGTGGCAATAAACATATTCTTACTGTCTACAATACACTTCTCCAGCAGGCCACCAGTGAGGTGGCAATAAACATATTCTTACTGTCTACAGTACACTTCTCCAGCAGGCCACTAGTGAGGTGGCAATAAACTTATTCTTACTGTCTACAATACACTTCTCCAGCAGGCCACCAGTGA
>NW_018462766.1:0-503 GCF_002113885.1 Mizuhopecten yessoensis
GAAACGAAAACATTTCCCCATTGACGCATCTAGTATTCACTGGTGAGTTGTCTTGTTGAAAAAAAATAGTGCCAGAACATATGATGTTAACACATTTTGAATGTCATCATCCTCAGAATATTGCCTCGATAACGCATCTTATTTCAATTTCTAAGATCCTAAGCGATGCAACACCATCACGCAAACGCCCCCTTAACGACGCAGCGGGTAAGGCGTTGATCAAGATGTCTCCAGTCATCAACTGACACACATAATCGTGATTCATCCTTAAAATACCATTGTCCCATTGGTCTTTAACGTGATGTCATAATTGACATGCATCAGGTTACTGCGTTGATAGGTCAATTTCCGTGTACACGACGACCAAGCTATGTCCTAGTGGTTTCACTGGCGACTGGGCCTGAAGCCTCGTAAATTGATGGTCGACCCAGTTTTGTTCACATGATTCAGAAAAAATACGCTGTATTCGCACTGCAAACAAGTTATGCAATTTTACCTTGCAA
>NW_018462767.1:0-503 GCF_002113885.1 Mizuhopecten yessoensis
AACAATCACGGTTAACTTCGGTAAATCTCGAAACACATTAATTTTTCCCCAATACATACTTCATAACAATATTAAAGAAATGAATCTGGTTACTTCAGGTGAAGTAGTATAGAAGTATGCCACAAACAACTTTTTTCAAAGGTTAAATTCAAAGACTAACCCATAAGTTATAGCGATCTACTTTTGTACTAGACACTCTGCCACCACAATATGCATTTGCATACAATCTAGTTAATCCAGATGAAACAGTATAGAAAGCATTCCCCTCAAAAACTTATTAAAAGGATAATTTCAAAGGTCAAATCACAATCACAGTGACCTACTTTTTGTTTGTTGCGTTCTCCAATCCCAATATGTAGTTGCATACCGAATCGGATTACTTTAGGTGAAATAGTTAAGAAAATATGTCACTGACAAATGTTTTTCAAAGATTAAGGTCAAAGGTCAAAACAAGTCATTGTGATTTGCTTTTGTATTTGACACTCCGCCATCACAAGAAGTAT
>NW_018462768.1:0-503 GCF_002113885.1 Mizuhopecten yessoensis
TTAAAGCTCAATTGACTGTTAAGACGCAGGTGACTGTTAAGACTCGTGTGACTGTTAAGGCTCAGGTGACTGTTAAGGCCCAGATGACTGCTAAGGCTCATATGACTATGATTGTTAAGACCCATGTGATTGTTCAGACTCAGGTAATTGTTAAGACTCTGGTGACTGTTAAGGCCCTGATGACTGTTAAGGCTTACGTGACTGTTAAGACTCAGGTGACTATTAAGGCTCAGGTGACTGTTAAGACTCAGGTGACTGTTAAGGTTCAAGTGACTGTTAATGCTCAGGTGACAGTTAAGACTCTGCCTGGTGACCGTTACGACCCATGTGAATGTTAATACTTCGGTGACTGTTAAGACTCGAGTGACTGTTAAAGCCAAGGTGACTGTTAAAGCCAAGGTGACTGTTNGGAGGTAAGGCCCAGGTGACTGTAAAGACTCAGGTGAATGTTAAGGCCTATGTAATTGTTGAGGCTCAGGTGACTGATAAGACTCATGTGACTG
>NW_018462769.1:0-503 GCF_002113885.1 Mizuhopecten yessoensis
GGTTAATTTCCGACCTCTGTTTATTTCGGTGACGGTTGTTTGGTTAGGCAAACGTTATTCATTTTAACCGTTTTCTGATTTATATTACTGGTGAAATTCTTTCTACGTTGCGTACTTTGTACTATCGTATTTTATTTATTTATTTTTATGTTTTTCTGCTTGTAAATTTTTCTTTACTTTCGCTTTGGAGGGTATTCTCGGTCGGGACAGCGACGAGGTAGAACTTTGTTCACAGACTAAATCTCAGGACAAGGACTTCATTGTTCCAAAGCTACCCTCAACTTACCGTAAGAGAGATTCGTCTGTTTCTTCCGGTAAGCGAGGGAAGCGGAGAGGTAGGGGTCGTGGCACCAGCTCTCTGGGGTCTGGTGGTACTGTCTCTGTTCCTGTCTCGGGGGGGTCTCGCTTCGGCGAGTCCCTCTCGTGAGCAGGGGGTGTCCCTTCCTGTCCAGGAACTCCCAGGAGTAGGGGAGGGGCAGCCCGACCCTGGCTTGGCACAGCCA
>NW_018462770.1:0-145 GCF_002113885.1 Mizuhopecten yessoensis
CCAGCTATAGACACCACTGTTACCAGCTATAGACATCACTGTTACGAGCTATGTACATCATTGTTACCAGCTATAGACGTCACTGTTACCAGCTATGTACATCACTGTTACCAGCTATAGACACCACTGTTACCAGCTATAGACA
>NW_018462770.1:366-503 GCF_002113885.1 Mizuhopecten yessoensis
CTATAGACACCACTGTTACCAGCTATAGACACCACTGTTACCAGCTATAGACACCACTGTTACACCTATAGACATTACTGTTCCACCTATAAACACCACTGTTACCAGCTATAGACACCACTGTTACACCTATAGAC
>NW_018462771.1:0-503 GCF_002113885.1 Mizuhopecten yessoensis
AATTTGTGGAATTTATATTCCCCGCTTGCAGGACATATTGTAGGTTACCATTATTGAGGTAAGGTTTAAACATGCGAGTATCGTGCTGTTGAGACATAATGTATAACTTGAAACTTGAAGAAGAAAAAAATAGCCCTATACCTCATTGATTATCCGTAAATATGCACAAATCACATCAGTTGGCAAACTTAGCATGAGTTGAATGTGCATAAGGAATTTGGTTGAAACATCTTAACAATATCTACAGCAACACGTACTAATTGTAATGGGGGACCATTACAGATGTTCCCCCAAACTGCCCCCATAGTCGCAAAGATGCATCAGAAAAGGATCAAATTGCCATAGAACACCTACAATGTACATAATAAATTTGAGTGAAATTGAGCTATTTCTAAATTGCAACCAATCAGAATCCTCTGTGTAGTTGCTATGGCAACGAAAAGTATGTGATTGATTTCGCAGTCCCCTAATACCCCTATATATCAATTTTCATAAAATCAAAA
>NW_018462772.1:0-503 GCF_002113885.1 Mizuhopecten yessoensis
GAGATACAAACGACTGATGGAATCTAAAACTCCGTACAGGAGATAGAAACGATTAATGGAACATGGAACTCCGTACAGGAGATACAAACGACTGATGGAATCTGGAACTCCGTACAGGAAATACAAACGACTGATGGAATCTGTAACTTCGTACAGGAGATACAATCGACTGGTGAAATCTGTAACTCCCTACAGGAGATACATACAAACGACTGGTGGAATCTAAAACTCCGTACAAAAGATACAAACGACTGGTGGAATCTGTAACTCCCTACAGGAGATACAAACGACTGATGGAATCTGGAACTCCGTACAGGAGATACAAACTACTGGTGGAATCTAAAACTCCGTACAAAAGATACAAACGACTGGTGCAATCTGTAACTCCCTACAGGAGATACAAACGACTGGTGGAATTTTAGAATTCCGTACAGGAGATACACACGACTGGTGAAATATGTAACTCCGTCCAGGAGATACAAACGACTGGTGGAATCTGGAAC
>NW_018462773.1:0-503 GCF_002113885.1 Mizuhopecten yessoensis
AACAGTTTCCCGAGACAACTTATCAGTGTGATACCCCGGTAATTACATTATGTATCTGGGTTTTTGGGGTCACCCTTTTTCTTATAAATTGGTTTTATTATCCCAATTGTCCAGGATTCAGGGATCACTCCAGAGTTAAAAATAAGGTTAAACAGTTTACATATTACTAGACGTGCTTCATTAGGTAGATATTTGATATTTTCGTTCAAAACCTGATCCATACCCGGTGACTTACCACTTTTGAGCTCCTTGATACTTTTATTTACTTCATCAAGCGTAATTTCCCTATTTAGATCATCATCATCAGCAGCAGCAGCAGCATCACCATCATCACCATCATCATCATCTTCATCATCGTCATCCTCATCATCTTTGTCATTTAACTCTTTGAAGAAGTTACATAGGACATCTAATGAAATTTCATTATCTTTGTTTTTCGTCTTGGATTTTATTTTTACGAATTTTCCAAAATTCCCCTGGATTGTGTTTGGCCGACGCGCGTA
>NW_018462774.1:0-503 GCF_002113885.1 Mizuhopecten yessoensis
GTTTCTGTTGTAGTCTTTCCTTTACGTTTGGTGTTTCCTCAGTTTATGTTGTAGTCTTTCCCTTACGTATGGTGTTTCCTCAGTTTCTGTTGTAGTCTTTCCTTTACAAATAGTGTTTCCACGGTTTCTGTTGTAGTCTTTCCTTTACGTATGGTGTTTCCTCAGTTTCTATTGTAGACTTTCCGTTACGTACAGTGTTTCCTCAGTTTCTGTTGTAGTCTTTCCTTTACGATTGGTGTTTCCTCAGTTTATGTTGTAGTCTTTCCCTTACGTATGGTGTTTCCTCAGTTTCTGTTGTAGACTTTCCGTTACGTATAGTGTTTCCTCAGTTTCTGTTGTAGTCTTTCCTTTACGTAGAGTGTTTCCTCAGTTTCTGTTGTAGACTTTCCGTTTCGTATAGTGTTTCCTCAGTTTCTATTGTAGACTTTCCTTTACGTATGGTGTTTCCTCAGTTTCTATTGTAGACTTTCCGTTACGTACAGTGTTTCCTCAGTTTCTGTTGT
>NW_018462775.1:0-503 GCF_002113885.1 Mizuhopecten yessoensis
GCAAATGCATTTATATGAATACTTTTCTAATTGCAGATAGACCATGGATTCCTTAGGTGCCCAGAGATTATCATCGGAGACGTCCACGTCGACAATCAGCGCCACATCCTGTTTGCTACGGAGCAACAACTGTCCCTCCTCAGAAAATCCAGGCGCTGGTATCTGGACGGAACGTTTAAGGCAAGTCATGAGCATAACGTTAACCCTGAGTATGAGGATATGACATGCAAATTATGATAGCTAATTATAAACTTGAAGATATATATTTATGGAATGACACACGCTGTCTCAGCATATTTATCATTTTGAATTTGTTTTAATAGGTACGGAAGGATCCCTTCAAACAGCTTTACTCCGTACACGCATTCCTTCAGAAGGACGACTCCTGCAAGCAGGTTCCGCTGGCCTTCATCCTGATGTCCAGCCGGAGGACGCAGGACTACGAAGTAATTGGTCATTAGATAAAACAAGAGGCCCAAGGGCCTTAGCGGTCACCTGAGTTA
>NW_018462776.1:0-503 GCF_002113885.1 Mizuhopecten yessoensis
AATAAGTTTAACATTTTTGCTAGACAGAAGCTAATACGATAATATAGCTTGATATACGATACTCTTAACTCTAAAAACACAGGACACATAAGAATGAAATGAAACTCATCCTCGACATCCCAAGATCACATAAAGTACACAATCTCTGGTTTCGAGGCACTGTATTATATCTACCTGCCTCTATATTAAGATTATGTGGTGCTAGCAATCTATACTTCACAAGAATACATTTATTTTTTCTAAATAGCGGTTTTGTAAAATGCCATTGTAGATCAAAACGGTCAACAATGTGTTTATACAACAAACATTTTGAAGATGTCTCGAATATGTTTCTCATTTCCTGAATAAAAGTATCCTTTATGCGTTGTATATATAACAATAAAAAAGATTTCTCATTTTGGTACACAGTGTGCCAACCACACATCTTCAAAACCCAACGTACACAAATCACGTCTCATATGATAAACCCAATTTGCTTTACAATTTGGTTTCCTGTTATAAAG
>NW_018462777.1:0-503 GCF_002113885.1 Mizuhopecten yessoensis
TAGGTTCTAATTTATTTAACTTATGATTATTTATATTTGTACTGTCTCAACTAGAAATCAGTAATTGTATGACAATAAAATATTGTTTGCAAAAATCTTGACTAGTTATTTTCTGAAAAAGTTAGCAGGGAAAGTAGGAGCAACAATGCAAAGACCTTTTGTCTCAATAAAACGCTAAAATTTATTCCCAGTAAGGATAAGATATGTTTTAGGCATACCTTAAATGTACCTCGTATCAAGGCACATTTCAGGTATCCCTCAGTCAGAGGTACGATTTAGGCACATTTTAGGTATACCTCTGACTGAGGTATGACTTAGGCACATTTTAGGTATACGTACCTCAGTCAGAGGTATGATTTAGGCACATTTTAGGTATACCTCCGACTGAGGTACGATTTAGGCACATTTTAGGTATGTCTCTGACTGAGGTATGATTTAGGCACATTTAAGGTATATTCTTGACTGTCTTTTTGAATAGTGTAGTGCACAAACAGCACTGATTT
>NW_018462778.1:0-503 GCF_002113885.1 Mizuhopecten yessoensis
GGGTGGTCGTGTTATAACTATATTTGGAGGATGGCCGTGTTCTGATCTATATTTGAAAGATGGCCGTGATATAACTGAACTTTATTTGGAGGGTGGTCGTGTTATAACTGATCTATATTTGAAAGGTGGCCGTCTTATAACTATATTTGGAGGATGGTCGTGATATAACTATGTTTTGAGGGTGGTCGTGTTCTGAACTATATTTGGAAGATGGCCGGGATATAACTGAGCTATATTTGGAGGGTGGACGTGATATTACTATGTTTGGAGGGTGGTCGTGATATTACTATGTTTGGAGGGTGGTCGTGTTATAACTGCTCTATATTTGGAGGTTGGTCGTGATATAACTATATTTGAAAGGTGGCCGTGTTATAACTATATTTGGAGGGTGGCCGTGCTATAACTATATTTGAAAGGTGGCCGTGTTATAACTATATTTGGAGGGTGGTCGTGATATTACTATGTTTGGAGGGTGGTCGTGTTCTGAACTATATTTGGAAGAT
>NW_018462779.1:0-503 GCF_002113885.1 Mizuhopecten yessoensis
TTTACGCAGCTAGCTTAAAAAAAACCCAAAGACGATGACATTTTGACCTTTTTTGTTGACTCGTTGTAAATTGGGGAAAACATTTCGTATTCGATTTGTTTCGAAACATTATTTTAAGAAAGCTTGATAATTTTGAATCGTTCCAGCGCATACAATGTAATCTGCCGGGGACGAGTTTACATAAGTGATACGATATAGTTGATCGACCCGACATCTATTAAAAGGTAAATGGAAGCTTGTTATGTTACACTCTACATACAATGCTCGAGTGTTCGAAATGGATTTTGTGTTCAAATTGATATAATGTCTTTCCCATTAGGGACGTTAGCTCTATCTCTGTTTATACTTAATGTTCTCATTCACCGTTCCATTTATTGTACGAATCCATGCCTCATATGTCTAAATAAATATAAACGCCAGATTTGTAATCCAATCATTATGTTTGGTTTTAATTTGAACATCGAAAAGAAATGAAGGAATACAAACATATTTCAGAACAACAC
>NW_018462780.1:0-503 GCF_002113885.1 Mizuhopecten yessoensis
GTGGGGTGGAGTAGGGGATACCATGACCCATTTTTGATATGAAAATGTTAACATTTGTGTAAAAGTTCAAACCAGTATGTGTATGTAAATGTATTATGGCACTACAAACCGCGAATTTCATTTTTCGATTGGACAAGAAGGCTGCATGGCCTCTGATTGGCTTGGACAATCCTGGATATAACTCAAGTTCATTTCGGTTCACTTTGTCATCATACGTTGTCAGAGGGATAAAAGAATATGAAATTGATGTCTAAAGACTGACTTTAAGTTTTGGGGTTCGAAAAGACTGCGATTATATCTGATCGTTAGATTCTTTCACTCGCATTAGTGTAGCTTTGCTTTGCATCCATTGCGATAACCGGGGTATTTTGAAGGTTGCCTGTATCGGTCTCCAATTCAATCGCATGAAGTACTTATTATTATTATTTAAACCCCAAATAAGACAGATATTCTATTGCGTAAAAGGACAGGGAAATAAAGCATCAACAAATGAGTTTAGTTAG
>NW_018462781.1:0-503 GCF_002113885.1 Mizuhopecten yessoensis
AATGTGAAAGAAATAGAATCGATCATTGCAATATGAAAAAGATCTTTTTAGTTCTTCCTTTAGACATTTTGTTTTTATGATCACTCTCAAAATATAACATGCACAACGAGGGATCAAGGAGAACCTACATATCAAATTTTAGAAATATCCCTCAAGTTATTCCTGAGAAATAGTACTAACAAACCTTCAATGTCAAAAATCGAAGATGGCTGTCAGTAGGCCATTTTGTTTAACTGATCAGTTTCAAAAGTAAAAATGAACAATAAAGGATAGTGGGGAACCTGCATTGGCTGGCCCCAAATAAAACAAGAGGCCCAATGGGCCTGCATCGCTCACCTGGAATAAATCTCACACTTGCAACCTTAAAAGTGATCTAAAATAAAGCTACAGGCAAAATATCAGTATTCATGATTTAAGACATTCAAAAGAACCTGTTAAAAGATTTTAAAACATTTCAACCCTGTTACTTTGAAAGTCGACCAAGTCATTATGTTGAACAAATT
>NW_018462782.1:0-503 GCF_002113885.1 Mizuhopecten yessoensis
GGTTCCACTTTACCCAAGGATGCTTCAGACTAAATATGGAACAAAGCCTTTTGTTCCTACAGAAGAAGAAGGATTTTAAAAAATTTGCTATGTTTCCCCTATTGGGCCCCGCCCCTCAGGGGTCAGACCCCTTGTTTATACAAAATTGGTTCCCCTTTACCCAAGGATGCTTCAGACCAAATATGGAACAAATCCTTTCATTCCTACAGAAGAAGAAGAAGGATTTTAACGAATTTGCTATGTTTCCCCTATTGGGCCTTGTCGCTCAGGCCCCTATGGGGCCAGACCCACCATTTATACAAAATTGGTTTCCCTTCACTGAAGGATACTGCAGATCAAATATGGAACAAATCCTTACATTCCTACAGAAGAAGAAGGATTTTAAAGAATATACCATGTGTTCCCTATTGGGCCCCACCCCTCAGGCCCCTTGGTTTATACAAAATTACTTCCCCTTGCCCCAAGGATGCTTCAGACCAAATATGGAACAAATCCTTTCATTC
>NW_018462783.1:0-189 GCF_002113885.1 Mizuhopecten yessoensis
CTGTGTAACTAGGATTGGTGGTTGTTTGGTGTTGGTGAACCCTACCATAAGGTATGATCTCCCCTCTGTGTCACTAGTATTGGTGGTTGATTTGTGTTGGTGAACCCTACAATAAGGTATGATCTCCCCTCTATGTCACTAGGATTGGTGGTTGTTTTGTGTTGGTGAACCCTACAATAAGGTACGATC
>NW_018462783.1:200-503 GCF_002113885.1 Mizuhopecten yessoensis
ACTAGGATTGGTGGTTGTTTGGTGTTGGTGAACCCTACAATAAGGTATGATCTCCCCTCTATGTCACTAGGATTGGTGGTTGATTTGTGTTGGTGAACCCTACAATAAGACACGATCTCCTATCTGTGGCACTAGGATTGGTGGTTGTTTGGTGTTGGTGAACACTACAATAAGGTACGATCCCCCCTCTGTGTCACTAGGATTGGTGGTTGATTGGTGTTTGTGAACCCTACAATAATATACGATCTCCCCTCTGTCTCACTAGGATTGGTGGTTGTTTGGTGTTTGCGAACCCTACAATAA
>NW_018462784.1:0-503 GCF_002113885.1 Mizuhopecten yessoensis
ACTTTACACCGATGGTTCCAAAGAAGGTAAGAAAGTGGCAGCAGCTTGCTGTACTGCTAATTCTTGCACTTCAGTTCAACTACCAGACGGCGCCTCCATCTTTTCTGCCGAAGCATGCGCCATTGGTTTGGCCCTCGACCATATCGATGAATACCGCATTAAAAAGGCAATCATATGTTCAGACTCTCTATCTGTCCTACAGAGTTTACAGTTACGAGATCCTAAAAACACACTCATACAAAACCTTGCTCTTCGAATATCTCGTATCTTAAATAAGTCAAAGATAACTTTACTATGGATTCCGAGCCATGTCGAAATTAAAGGCAACGAATGTGTTTACAGGGCAGCAAAAAATGCATTAAATCTCCAACAAACAAATATCAAACTACCATACACAGATTTTAACCTACTATTCGTACAGCCATTCAAAATGAATGGCAGCAAAAAAATTAACGCTGGTCTCTCGAGACAACCAACAACCGTTTTAAGGTACAACCGAAACT
>NW_018462785.1:0-503 GCF_002113885.1 Mizuhopecten yessoensis
CTGGTAAGTGTCGACTACAGTGTTTATACAGTCAGTTGTCTGGTAGGTGTCGACTACAGTGTTTATACAATCAGTTGTCTAGTAAGTGTTGACTATAGTGTTTATACAGTCAGTTGTCTGGTAAGTGTCGACTACAGTGTTTATACAATCAGTTGTCTAGTAAGTGTTGACTATAGTGTTTATACAGTCAGTTGTCTAGTAAGTGTCGACTACAGTGTTTATACAACCAGTTGTCTAGTAAGTGTCGACTATAGTGTTTATACAGTCAGTTGTCTGGTAAGGGTTGACTACAGTGTTTATACAATCAGTTGTCCAGTAAGTGTCGAGTATAGTGTTTATACAGTCAGTTGTCTGGTAAGTGTCGACTACAGTGTTTATACAGTCAGTTGTCTGGTAAGTGTTGACTACAGTGTTTATACAATCAGTTGTCTGGTAAGTGTCGACTATAGTGTTTATTAAGTCAGTTGTCTGGTAAGTGTCGACTACAGTGTTTATACAGTCAG
>NW_018462786.1:0-503 GCF_002113885.1 Mizuhopecten yessoensis
CTGGATTGTGTTACTAGACCCAACCCTGCACAACGCTACAGAAACAGTACAATTCGGATGTCGTTACTAGACTCATCCCCGCAAAACGCTACAGAAACCGTACAGTTCGGATGTCGTTACTAGACTCATCCCCGCACAACGCTACAGNTTGTGTTACTAGACTCATCCCCGCACAACGCTATAGAAACCGTACAATTCGGATGTCGTTACTAGACTCATCCCCGCACAACGATACAGAAACCGTATTGGATTGTGTTACTAGACCCATCCCTGCACAACGCTACAGAAACCGTACAATTCGGATGTCGTTACTAGACTCTCCTCCGCACAACGCTACAGAAACCGTATTGGATTGTGTTACTAGACTCATCCCCGCAAAACGTTACAGAAACCGTATTGGATTGTGTTACGGGACTCATCCCCTCACAACGTTACAGAAACCGTACAATTCGAATGTTGTTACTAGACCCATCCCTGCACAACGTTACAGAAACCGTACAATT
>NW_018462787.1:0-503 GCF_002113885.1 Mizuhopecten yessoensis
CTTTGATACCCCTCTTGTAGAAGATAAATGTTAACAGTTTGTACAATTTTTGTACTTGTACCACACTATTCTTAAAATTATCAACATGCACTTGGGTCTTTTTGTCTCCAATAAAATGACATTTTGAAACATGACCAATACTTCATTGAACAGAAACTAACAGCTGATACACATTAACTTCTTTCAGTCACTGGTTCCATATAGAAATATGGTAAAGGTTCTAATTATAATGGAACGTAAAAGGAGTGGAAAAAAGCACGACCAGACATGGGTTCGAACCTGGGACCCTCCAAGCTCTAGGCGGATGCTCTACCAATTGAGCTACAATGTATTTATAATTTGGTCGCCGACGATCGACCCAGTCCAGTTCCACTACATAAATTAGAATGTATACTTTTCATAAGGAGAATCAACTATCCACATACTTTTGTGAACAAAGTTCCACACCTCCAGATTTATAGGTCCAATTTTCAGGTAATTGCTGCTTTACGCATAATACAAAG
>NW_018462788.1:0-503 GCF_002113885.1 Mizuhopecten yessoensis
TTTCTCTCGGGCATTGATTAATCGTTGGGCCGATTTCGTACAAAGACAAACATACAATTCACAAACACATTTCACATAGTCGAGATTTTTTTTTCTCCTTTGCTATACTGATAAATATTAATCTCAATTTATTGTTGTTTAGAAAATAATATTAAGCCGATCATTTTAAGAAATCACACACAACGTTTATTGCATTGCGATTTGATATCAAAGATCTTGCTCAAAATATCACAATAACTATGATATATGTCGATATTTGAAAGACAAAGGCTTTGCAGAGGGCTTCGAAAGGTGTAGGTTGATGAAGGTATGGGCAAGATCTATGTGTGCCTGATACAATTTGGAAATTATCTTTTGTTTTCCCATGAATATGTACGATTTTATTATGACGTTAACATCCGTCTTACATCTTTGACNACTTGATTTAGTTTTACAATGTGGTGGTGTTCATGAAGCATGATACGACTACACCTCTGGAACATTCTGGTCATATTTATTTGTGC
>NW_018462789.1:0-503 GCF_002113885.1 Mizuhopecten yessoensis
GTACCCAAAATTTCACAAGTAAATAAAATACTTCCAACATAAGAGCCAAATAAATCGAACACAATACTAATATTGGCGTTCATATGCATGTACCTTCATTTTTTTTATCGCAAAGCAAAAAGTGCCTTCCGTCCTTATTCAACTTTACATTCAATCACAAAATTGTATTTATTATTTAAAAAGAGTACTGAGGTTACAAAATTGCTCCACCACTTCAATGGTTGACTTAAGCAATGATCAATATATGTGCGTGTATTATGGTGGAATATATATCGAGGGTGAGAAAATGGTTGCATCCTAAGTTGATTATTTTCCCAACATTTTCGAATCCGAGTTATAATAGAAACACATGTTGATTATATCTGATCTACCGAGAAAGTAACGAAAGACTTGTTCGTGTCTACCTCAGTGTCCATACGACTATGATAAGCAAGGTGAACTAGATATTCTAATGTTTAAAATTAGGCTGTACTTTTGAGCGCGCTAGCATGTGCCACGTGATG
>NW_018462790.1:0-503 GCF_002113885.1 Mizuhopecten yessoensis
TGCTAAAAAAATAGCAAAATCTCTGTCTATTGTGGAGAGAAAAAAATCACAACGAAAAAAGTGTTTAAAAAACTTCCTAGTTTTAATGTTTGGTTTACATTATATTCCCGGCGGCCACGGCACCCGTATGCCCGAAACGTAGTGCGCCGTTAGCCCGAGTTTCCTCTGGCCCTGACACCAGACTTAGACATTGTGCCAGATGGATATCTGGTGTACAAGAAACTCGGGCTACTTTGGAGCACGTTTATGCCCACTTTATAAAAAGAAGGCATCCCAAGCAATAGCAAGCATTGTATCCTGAGACTCGAATAAAGCTCTCCTGCCGGGCTCAGCGTAAATATACTCCTTTCCAGACCGTGCGCGCCGCGCGCGCCGTGTCAGACATAGTAGAACGCAACACGCCCTAACGCGACGGGCCCGTAAACCGTTACACACCGGGACTCGCCGTGATTGAACGAGACGAAACGGCTACCATACACCCAGCTTGCCTTGAGAACCTTGAC
>NW_018462791.1:0-503 GCF_002113885.1 Mizuhopecten yessoensis
ACTTAACGGATCCCCGTTCCTTTGCTAAATACTGTAACTTTACGGTTCCCGTGCCATTGCAAAAAACTGTAACTTTACGGATCCCCGTACTATTGCCAAAAACTGTAACTTTACGGATCCCCGTACCATTGCTAAAAACTGTCACTTTAAGGATCCCCGCACCATTGCTAAAAACTGTAAATGTAAGGATCCCCGTACCATTGCTAAAAACTGTAACTTTAAGGATCCCCGTACTATTGCCAAAAACTGTAACTTTACGGATCCCCGTACTATAGCCAAAAACTGTAACTTTACGGATCCCCGTACTATTTCCAAAAACTGTAACTTTACGGATCCCCGTACCATTGCTAAAAACTGTAAATGTAAGGATCCCCGTGTCATTGCTAAAAACTGTAAATTTAAGGATCCTCATACCATTGCTAAAAACTGTAAATGTAAGGATCCCCTTGTCATTGCTAAAAACTGTAAATTTATGTATCACCGTACCATTGCTAAAAACTGTA
>NW_018462792.1:0-503 GCF_002113885.1 Mizuhopecten yessoensis
CGCATTTAGACCCATTTATCTGTATTTTTTCCCCCGACCAGCCCCATTAATGATTCAGAATGAGATAATACTGCTTTCAGAATGAGATAATCATAAGAGCACAAGCTCAATGAGATTTTAGACCGTCATTACAATTAGGGGGAGACCTGGGTAAATTCGGCCCCTTTTATGTAAGTCTGTTCTGGGAAGTAGGGCAGTATGTCTGTTTTTGAAGAATTATCTAACTTTTCCTGTCAGAAGATCGGATGGCCGAACGAGCACCCCCATGGGGTAAGTTCGGACAGGCATTCGGGTAAGTTAGGCCCCCCTTTAAATCAGCTTAATTACATTGTCATAAAACATGCAACGTCAGATTTTCCCGCCAATTTTACAAATTTTTAAGTGTTGCATGGGCCGAACCTTTCCGGCTCAATTTTATATTTCAATAAATTCCTATAGTACAACAATATGATAGTAAAAGTTTGGCTTGGCTATTATGTATATCATTTGAAGCTGTCGGAGTT
>NW_018462793.1:0-503 GCF_002113885.1 Mizuhopecten yessoensis
ACATGCCACAATACAACACCGAAAATTACTTCGAACCATCCTTCAGTCCAGCTATATTAACTAGTGTTAATGGTGTTTACACTTTCTACCGTACTGGTTCACCACTTGTATTAAGTCCATCCTTCCAAAAGGAAGTTGATGAAACTGCTGAATTAATTAGCAGAAACAATGTTCAATTATTCATGTTAATAAATGACAACTTAGCTGATGCTCAAGGAGCTGATGTTGCTAATTCACAATTAAATGAAAACAACCCATACTGGATGTCTAATTACATTAGAAGCAAGGATGACTCCTCAACTATTACTGCTCAATACGGTAATCCAACTATTGATAACTTAAAGAAGACTAAATTCGAAAGAGAAAAGCTTTACAAGAAATTAGTCGATAAGAAACAAGAAAAGAGTTTACAAGGTCAAATTTTAGCTAACCAAGGTTTCTGTCGTGCTTTCAACATGAAAGAATTCACTACTGAAAATGGTGATAAGATGGTTAAATTATTC
>NW_018462794.1:0-503 GCF_002113885.1 Mizuhopecten yessoensis
AAAGGCTTTAGATATATCACAAAAAATTAGACAAGTTGGATGTTTATTTTCTAGATTTTTGATGAACAATTTCAATAAGTTGATGGACAGTGGAATTGCCTGGCTGAAATCCTGATTGGTATTTGTAGATAAGAGAGTTTTCTATCAAATAACTATGTAGGAATTTAGTTACTACTTTTTCGAATACTTTCCCAACTGTACTGAGTAAAGATATAGGTCGGTAATTAGAGGGTTTAGATTTGTCATCTTTTTTAAAACAGGGCATCACTAGAGCATGTTTCCAAGCGTTAGGAAAAAATCCAGTATCGAGAGATGTCCTAAAAATACGAAACAATGGCACTGCGATCGAATGGGCTGTATTTTTTAACATGTTATTACTAATAGTATCGGGACCAACAGCTTTATTAATATTTAGAGATTTCAAAATATCGGTTATGTCACTAGTCGTAAAATATATATCTGTTAAGGAGGAGTCCGTTCTGGTGTCAGCAGTCGGTACTTCA
>NW_018462795.1:0-503 GCF_002113885.1 Mizuhopecten yessoensis
TCTACGTACTAGATAACGTCACATTACACCACGTCAATGTTTTATGTACGTATTGGATAACGTCTCATTACAACACATCAATGTTTTATCTACGTACTGGATAACGTAACATGACACCACATCAATGTTTTCTCTACGTACTAGAAAAAGTCACATTACTCCACGTCAATGTTTTATCTACGTACTAGATAACACCACATTACAACACGTCAAAGTTTTTTCTGCGTTCTAGATAACGTCACATTACAACACGTCAATGCTGTATCTACGTACTAGATAACGTCACAAAACACCACGTCAATGTTTTCCCTACGCACTGGATAACGTCTCATTACAACACGTGAATGTTTTCACTACGTTCTAGATAACGTCACATTACACCAAGTCAATGTTTTATCTAGNAGCACATTGTACCACGTCAATGTTTTAACTACGTACTAGATAACGTAACATGACAACACATCAATGTTTTCTCTATGTACTAGAAAACGTCACATTACACC
>NW_018462796.1:0-503 GCF_002113885.1 Mizuhopecten yessoensis
AGAAGACCAATTGATCAAAATATTAAAAAGAAAGAAGACCAATTAGTCAAAATATTAAAACCAAGTCTCAACAGGCCATAGTAAAATTTTGCGCTAGTTTGTCCACCAATTCAGCAGAGAAATGTATATATACATGTATCTATGTATATACATATTATAAATCAGAAAAATGATCCTTATGGACGAAGAAATATTATCAAAAGAAAAATTCCTAACAACGAAACCTTAGTACTTAGTATATATACAGACATTAACCAGGGGGAGATAATTTACAATGTACATATATATATAACCCCATCACATATGTAACCAGAGGATAATATTAAAGTCAGCAGTATACAAATATGTAACGAGAAGAAGGAAAATGCAACAGGCCAAACTGGGATTCAAATCCCAAAAATCAGAACTCTCAATGGTGGTTGGGTGGCACAGTGGATCTCACATGTATACTCGCCTTTCACCGGACATCACGAGGTTTGACCAAGACGTCCGGGGGTTGATTT
>NW_018462797.1:0-503 GCF_002113885.1 Mizuhopecten yessoensis
CTGCAGGAACCCATGTATTACAGTTCGATAATGCATGGTCTATATGATTGATCAAATATGCATGTATCCTTTCTATAGAAATAGACAATCTTTTACCAAAGGCTTATACTGTTCAAAGCAAGACAAGATAAACTTACACATTAAACAAATTTATCTTTTATAATATAACTTATATGTAAATTTTGAATTTCAGGGGTCATTTTGAAATTTGCATAAAATTTCTTCGAATTACATATAATAAAGTTTCAGGATACAACATAACTTTGCGTTACATGTTCGACACAATCATGTCTAGAAGTAGCATTTGTCTATATAAACAATTTTGAAATTAAATGCTTTAGTGTCAAAATTAAATACATATAAACATATTGATATCTCTTGCAGATGCGATATTGGACGAAAATTCTACTTTGATTCTTCTTATTATAAATTGCATTGCTTGGTGATAAATATCGCATTGTTTTGCCTATTATTTATAAGCTAGTTGTAGACAACTATCAATT
>NW_018462798.1:0-503 GCF_002113885.1 Mizuhopecten yessoensis
AACACAAATGTCTCAGTAAACAAAACATACACATATCATTCAAACAAAAACCAGCGCCAAAATGCAGAAACCAACTAATAGGTATTAACATAACATAATTCATAAATCGCAATAAAAACAACGCCACCTGGATAACAAAGCTAATTTAAAAACCTGCCGGCACCCGATTCTAAATAAACAAATAGAAGACACCCAAGGAAAAGAAATAATAAACGTACTATAAAATAACAATAAAAACAAACACCACCTGGCACAAAATCAAGATAAAACGATCAGCGCCCGATACAAAAGATAAAACAATAGCAAACCCAAGCCAAACACAAAAATGAAATCATTTAAGTTAATAACAACAAAAACTACGATTACGCGTTCGGTTGATATAAGAAAGCTGAAACGTATGTGTTCTGACCACGTGCGGATGTTCCGTTTTTAAAAAGGACCAGTCTTCCACCCCACAGCAATCTTATGTCTAATCGAGTATACTATTATATATATATATATAT
>NW_018462799.1:0-503 GCF_002113885.1 Mizuhopecten yessoensis
GTGCACTTACACCATCATGACATGTACAATGCATACCGATGAGTCAAGTTGGATCTACATATATTTTTTAGATATGACAGGTCGGTGATTCAACACCGGAAGTCGCCCGTCGCATGTCGATTCGGCTATTTTCGGTAGAGCACAGAATCAACAAATTATAATAACACAGATTCTCCCTGACCACGGGATGAACAACGGACGAGGTGATTTTCCACTCTTTATTTCTGCATGATTAACCTAAGTATTTTCAAACATTTAAAAAATCTAATCGGCTTCCAGACACACGCAGTCGAGTTTCTCTACCACAGTATTCCATTGCGATGACAATTGTATTCTGTAGACCTGTACCGGCATCCCGTATCAGTTCTCTTAGTCACAACCTTACTCACTCGATTAGAAATCCTCACCTGTTGCCATCAAACCGTGCTAAATATCAGTCTCGTTTTAGTTTTCAATAGCGTTGAAATGCAACATGTATTTTTTGTAGTGTATTCCTCCCCGAT
>NW_018462800.1:0-503 GCF_002113885.1 Mizuhopecten yessoensis
TATAATATATGTATCTTACTTGAACTATTATTATATAAAAAGATGGGCAGATCCCCGATCGTATCATAGCATGATGTTGTATATGGCGTGGGAGGGCGTACCATATTTCGACAATACATAGAGGGAGACCGTGTATAGTCACCTCCGCCTGACTTTGTGTTATTGGTGAATGGTTAGTGTCATGCAGGTGCTAATTTTTATTTAAAAAGTCTAGAAATTCATTTAAATTTGGTCGTAGACCGCGAGCGTTGCAGCTTAGAACAGAGAGAGTGCTCGCAGTCTCTTTAACTTTCTGTCCTGCCATTATTTTATTCTAATTTTTGTGTTTGTTTCTATATCCTATCGGCCTAGAATTAAAAAAATCACATCTGAGATCGTACCTGGTGCTATTTCCTCTTGTTTTTAATTTTGTTTTAATTTATGTTATTCATTTTCTGTTTGAGTGCTAATGGTGTTTGTGGTTTTACTGGTTGCGTTAGCATGGATTCATCCGAGTCCGAGGG
>NW_018462801.1:0-503 GCF_002113885.1 Mizuhopecten yessoensis
GACCCTCACTAACACGTAGACCCTCACTAACATGTAGACCCTCACCAATGCTGCTGTCAAGCTGTGCTGTGAAATGTTATGATTTTTGTAACTGCTACTGATATTGGCATGTTTTCAGAAGAACAGTTTACAAATACTTGGTACTGTAAGTCGTTATCTGTTGTCAGTATCTCAGTTGTTGCACCTGAGGTGGTCTATAGAATTTTTTATTGACTTTTATTTAACACTTAAAGTTGTTTTTTTGACCTTGTGTTTTTCTATGTTATCTAACTCATGTGTGTTTTTCTCAGGCTTTGTTCGCTTCCTGTTTCATCCTGTCTGTTAAAAAGGTCTTACTTATATTTTGTATTTTAAGCAGACTATTGATGGCTCTGCATATCGTCGATAAGCAATGACTAATAATATTTTGAACACAGCTGAAAAAAAAGAGAACTAGTATTTGGCCAGTAGGGTTTTTGATCGGTGTGAAAGAAAATTGAGCGGACAGTTTTACAAATGCATAA
>NW_018462802.1:0-503 GCF_002113885.1 Mizuhopecten yessoensis
TCAGCTGGAAACTGAGGTAGTCAACCAAGTGGGATCGTTCATCTGGTCTCACCTTTCAAACCTCAAAGAAACCTCAAACATTCACAAACGAGACATCCGTGCAATTCTACAGAATGATGAGTTGAGGAGCAACTTTGATCTCGACGACAGAAAATTTTCCCACAACTATGAAAAGTCCATTTTCCTTGAAAAGCTAAACGCTGGAGCTTCAGTTGAGAGCAACCTCATCTGGTCCTCCTCGTCTTTCCTACCCAGGTCAGTGATGGCTAATTTGACAGTCGATCTGTTCGGTCACTCCGTCAACCTATTTGAAGTTGGAGGCAGAGTTGAGGGCCTGGAATACTTTTTGGAATCCTATTTTGGTCCTAATGGCTACTTCGGTGACAACGAAGCAGCTGAGGTTAATGAACAGACCGTCAAAGGCATCAGCAGCAGGAAAATGAGAAACATTGGCAATCAGGTAAACTTACATTATATATAATGTCAACGATCTTAAGGATACA
>NW_018462803.1:0-503 GCF_002113885.1 Mizuhopecten yessoensis
TGAAGGTCAAACAATTGTATCATCACACTTCTGCAAAGGTCAAATTATAAAGAAGTTCAAGCAAGTCAAACTGTTTTAAAGGCATACATGTACTACTATAAAGACCACACAGTTATAAGGTCAAACTATTGAAAAAGGTCAAATTATTATTAAGGTCACACTTTTGTAAAGGTCAAACTATTTTTAAGGTCACACAATTGTAAAGGTCAAACTATTTCAAAGGTCACACAAATGTAAAGGTCAAACTGTTATTAAGGTCACACTTCTGTAAATGTTAAAGCATTACAAGGTCACACTTATACTGTTAATTTCACACTAATGTTAAAGTCATGCATTGTAAATATCAACCTATTGTAACTGTCAAACTGCTGTAAGGGACAAATCATTGTAAAGGTCACACTATTCCTTCCTTATTTGATATATTTCCTTATTTTGAAAAGTAGTTTTGTAATATCTTTCCTTATTTGGGGAAATGAGAAATACATCTCCTTATTTGGTAATAA
>NW_018462804.1:0-503 GCF_002113885.1 Mizuhopecten yessoensis
CCAACGTGTTGCTCTGTTCCTTGTTGTTGCGTCTGTTTTTAGCTGATGTTTCATAGTCAATTCCAAATTTGGTGACACCGTCGATAATGATGTTTCCGCTGGAGCTCATAGCAATGGAAGACGTACTCAGGGAACTGGTGACAGTGACTGTCTTTCTTGGTAGTGTGACGGTCATTGACATATCTTTTCTCTTTGTGAAGCGATCACTTCCATCATTGAGAGCAGCTGCAATTCTGACGTTACTGTCTTGACTTTCAGCGTTCCAGTTTATATTCACGTCTCCTCTGATGGCAGATTCGCCAAATTCGCCGTTGGATGAAAACGAGACTGGTTGAGGTGCTCGCATCGTTAATGCCGCTACGTACGCAGTGTCTTTTCCAAATACAACATCCATGTCGAGCATTTTCTTGCCGTTTAACTCCGCGTTTACGGTTTCAGTGTATTTAGCTGACATCAACTCATGATGTACTGCTATGGCACCGGAGCGTAAGAAAGAAAAAGGT
>NW_018462805.1:0-503 GCF_002113885.1 Mizuhopecten yessoensis
ACTGGTTACCGTTTTTAAGATGTGCACATTATTCTTCTTTAGTATGATACTGTAGTTAACATATATATGCGAATGATTAGCCAAAATGTCTTTTGATAGAAATGTAAAAATTGATATGAAATGACTACAGATGCAGTTGTTATAAATATACTAGATTGAAGAAAATTAATATTGTGCACTTGAATTCCGTATGTGGGTATGATCATCTATGCAAACAGGTTGTAGATGCAAGACTTCACTTATGTGTGGGTGAGGGTGTGTGATGATTGTTTTTCATTGCTTTGTTATCACATGAAAAAACAATCTAAAGAACAACTTTGTTTTAGAAGTAATCAGACATAATTTCAAAACATATGTTGTGCAATTGGATTTTTGAATTGAATTATGTAATTTACTGTTACATAAGCATTCCGTGTGCCATTTTGACATTAAACTCTAAAATTATTTATCATGACTGGTGACTTTTTTTTCACAAACTAACATATACTTTAGAAGAAAAAAAA
>NW_018462806.1:0-503 GCF_002113885.1 Mizuhopecten yessoensis
TAAAATCTCACTTGCTTTGCATGCTTTTTTCCAACCTCAGTCAGCTTTGTTCGCTTTGTGCTCAGTTGTGATTTATTAAGTTTAAATGTTGTTTTTTTTCCTCCAAGAATGATTCTCACCAAGGAAGAATAATTTCCTATTGAAAATGAACAAAATATACCTAAAAGTTTTATTTCCCTATACATGTATAAACAACAGTAAACCTTCCCCCTCCCCATGGGAGAACGGATGTCCCGGGGGTACTGAAATTTACAATTTAAATTAAGTCCCTGATGATCTTTCCATCCATGCAGAGAGATTGACTGTAGTACCTCCGAGTCTGGAGAAGAAGATTTTTAAAATATTGGTTTATTTCCCTTTGGGGCACCGCCCTGGCCCCTGGGGTTCGGGTAGGTATCCCAATTTTACAATTTTGTAGTTGATTCTGACCAAGTTTGAAAAAAATCCCTTCCACTGGCTCTTAAGAAGTTGAAAATGTAAAAAAGTTTACGCACGACGGACGA
>NW_018462807.1:0-503 GCF_002113885.1 Mizuhopecten yessoensis
TGCTGTGTAAATCTATAATCTAAAACTAGGCAAGGGTTTCTATGTAATATTGCTGTATATCTATTATCTTACCCTAGGCAAGGGTTACATTGTTATATTGGTGTATATATCTATTATGTAACATTTGGCAAGTTTTCATTGATGGAATAAAAAGGCACAAATTTGTTTGCATACGAATGGGTTTTATCCCACACAGATGCAATCCGTTTGCGTTAGTATACAGGTAAACATTACTTTACCACCTATAGGGAAGACAGCTGGCAGGCGGTATAACGTCACAAACATCACACACCTTTCAACATAAGCATTGATCCGTTACACTGCAGATGTTCGATAACAATGACACTGCGTATTGTAACAGATATTTTCAAAAAAAGACAATTGAGCTAGATATGTATGAAAGTCTCATAATTAGAATCAACCCATGCTACGGCGAGCAAGCGTTCAGTGACTATCACAAGTTATTTTCCGCCAAAGCCGCAGAGGCTCTTCGGGTCAACAGC
>NW_018462808.1:0-503 GCF_002113885.1 Mizuhopecten yessoensis
ACATACACATACAAAACATTTTTGCAACAACAATGGAACCTTAACTATTTTCTGAAAGAGAAACGTTCCTTCAGCAATTATACATATACAAAAATATCAGAATGTAGTGTTAGGTTGACATATGAAATATTGTATTGCTATTGATAAGTACTCCTTAGTTACTCGTTGAAGAACGAAGCCATTTTGATATTGGTTATGATCTTCTAAATATTTCCTACTGATATTCTGGGGAGTCACCATATGATAGAAAATGCCAATGGATTGTCAATATTTTCGTCTGAGTTGTGACTAGGATTTTTAGCTCATATTATGCTACAAATGTGTTTTCGTCATGAGTGACATAAGTTTGGGTCAGACTCAATCAGGTAAAGACAAATTGTTAAGGTGGTTAAGGCGTCTGAGATTCTGCTAACACTAGCCCTCCACCACTGGGTCGGGTGTTCGAGACATACGTGGGACAGTCGCCAGGCACTGGCATAAGGTCGGTGTTTTTTCTCCATACA
>NW_018462809.1:0-503 GCF_002113885.1 Mizuhopecten yessoensis
TCTCAGCTCCTGAAATCAAATAGCAAGGTGGAGGAAAATCACTCAAGTGTTGTCAGTTCAAGTTCAAGAAGTATAAGAGACCGTACCAAATCGTCACAGCGATGTTGTTGCGTAGCTCACGAGATTTCGTGTCGGCACGGTCCAAGGGAGATAACTCTCCCGTATTTCACCAAACTATTATATATCATATGTTTTTTATGGCCACGATGTTACCGACATTACTTGTCTGCGATCTTTAAATCTTTTACAGTAGCAAAATGTACTCTTTCCTAGTCCTATTACAAACAATTTTACAACCGAAATAATTTGCCTGTTTTAACTGGCTGAAATGTGCATTTTAAAAGTCTTGGATTTTTTGCTCTAGAATGATTTTTGGTTGATTTTGGGTGTCAAAACTTATTTTGCCTATTAGATATTGATAAAAACAAACACATAGGCATGGTATTTCAATATTTTACAATTCTAACCTTTATTGTCATTTTTACCTGTCCAAATTACCTGAA
>NW_018462810.1:0-503 GCF_002113885.1 Mizuhopecten yessoensis
GCGATATAACTGCTGTACTTGTATAGGAATTAATGTTCTACAGAGGAACGTGTTTCAAAATGTTTAAGTACATTTATCAAATGTATAATTCATTCAGTAGAACAATGCATCACTTATCTTCAAAATGATTCATCAGTATGGAAATATGTAATGAGCACAAACGATGTACAAACGTGTCGCTGCGTGTTAAGACCGACTAGTCCCTTTATCAAGCTATGACTGAGTTAGCGATTTGTATTGTTTACCTGCGATGGGACGAACTTTTATAGTTTGAAACCTTTTGTTTTACTTGAAACAAATTTCACATATTAAAACATGAGTACCTATTTCTCTGAGCTGGTTTGGTCTGAGAATAGCGAACTCTCCCCCTGACGGCATTCTGTCCTTCTGGACGACAACTACTGCGGCATCTACGGTCACACCATCCACTGTTACACCAAGTGTGCCGCGATATGTCCTACCACAACTTGGATCATACGGGATGCTTGGTGGGGGCATGGAGA
>NW_018462811.1:0-503 GCF_002113885.1 Mizuhopecten yessoensis
AACCGCTTCTGAATATCCAATCAACCTAACTTCACAATATTTGACCAACAACTCCATGTAATAAAACAAAAAGGTGTGTAATACAGGCCTTTCTGGACCTCTTGTTAAATAATATATTGGAACCTATGTATATAATAGATCATTATTTATTTAGTCTTTTTCCGTTGCCCCAAATGTGTTTCTCATACAAATATTTTATAGCTTAAAAAAATAAGTGTTTCTGCCCTGAATCTGGGCAGAAGCGTAAAACTGGTTACCGTTTTTGAAATGTGCACAGATATTCTTTTTTTGTATGATACTGTAGTTAACATACATATGCGAATGGTGAGCCAAAATGTCTTTTGATAGAAATGTTAAAAATTGATATGAAATGACTACAGATGCAATTGTTGCAAACATACTATATTGAAGAAAATTAATATTGTGCACTTGAATTTGGTATGTGGGTATTATGTTCCTCTATGCACTCAACAAGTCCTGGATGCAAGACTTCACTTATGTGT
>NW_018462812.1:0-503 GCF_002113885.1 Mizuhopecten yessoensis
AATCCCGGGTGTAACCCGACGAAATCGGGTCACTTGGCAGGTATGATACAAAATGAATTAAAAGAAGAACTAAACTGATCTTTCTCATTATACACATGTGGACATTTTCGTGCTAATTTACTCAAAGTGAACAAACATTTTGACACTGCAAAAATGTCCACTTTAAATGCTGACATAAAAACTGTTTCATTTTATGATCTCTTTATAGTCATTGTTTATGTCTTCAAATTTATCCCATATCAGGTTGAATACAGGTAGTAACTATTTTGGGTTTGATAACTTTGCTAACACAAACTTTTAACAGCTTCTTACTGTCAACAGGTGAATACAGATCAGTACAACACCTGTTGTATGACTCGGGATGGTCAGTAACACTTGATAGACTGTCCCGTACATAGGGGGTAGTTCATATCTGCTAAGTTTATCTCGGTAGTCTCCCTGACACATCTCCTAACACAGGATGGTCAGTAACACTTGACAGACTGTACCCTAGATAGGGGGTA
>NW_018462813.1:0-503 GCF_002113885.1 Mizuhopecten yessoensis
AGCCGTGTTCAAAAAGAACACGCCCACAAACCGAACGGTTGTTTCTGCGTGTCACTCACTGCATCTGGCTCGTCAATTGGTCGACAGAACGTTTGAGGTCGGTGTCGTCCTTGATTTCACTCTGCGTGTCACGGCTGATATGCGTAACGTCAAAGTCACCACTGACAACACTTCCACTATTATTTGGGAGGGAAAAAACTAGATCTATTAAAGGGGGTACAGCAGGTACTTGTAGTAAATTCTGAATTACTTAGGTCAATATCTTCCTGTATACATCTGCTATGAAACCACTATTCACATCCGTTGAAATATGCCATACATGTTACTGCAGACACAAAAGTTGAAATAATTTTGTAAACATTTATTTAACTGATGAATTTTCGTACTTTTGGACCCTAGTGGAGCCACAATTTATAACTTTGCAAGAGAATAAATCAGGCACATAAACTGGTCACACAATAATCAGGCACAGGAACTGGTCACAACATAATCAGGCACAGGAA
>NW_018462814.1:0-503 GCF_002113885.1 Mizuhopecten yessoensis
TAAGTAGTACATATCGATCGTTATGAACATCTACTGCTATGATTTAATTATAGGAAATATTAACTACGTGGAACAGTAAAACCTTTGTGTGTGTTATATACCTCAGACTGAAAACGTTATTCCCATTAGACTTTATTAGATCAAAGAGAGATAACTCGAACGGAGTGTGGCTGTAAGTTACACTACACAAAGGCAGCATCATACCAAAATACTACACCAACTATGAGATGATTTTGTCACATGTATACTTCACTGTCTGGTAGATTGATATGGAATATTGACATGATTATTTTTTGTATTTATACCAGTTTGCACAGATATCAAATGTCAAGATACTGAGACTTTTTTAATGTCGACAACGACAACAAGTTGACTTTGATCACATCTCTCTGATCCATCATTCAAAAAAAAAATCAGACGCTTAAAATCTCTAACAAATACAAAACACATGCCTGTATTTCTTTACCCCGATGTCCCATAGCTGTGTCTGCAGACAAAGCATC
>NW_018462815.1:0-503 GCF_002113885.1 Mizuhopecten yessoensis
AAAAACATAAATTCATATGTAAAAACGCCTTTCATAAATGAGAAAATTGTTCTACAACTAATCCCGGCATTCTAACTAGGTAGAATTGTCTTTTATTGAGGACACCTTTGTCTCGTCTTTGCATTGGTTAATGCAAATGAGCATTTACTTTTGGCGAACGTTTTACGTTCCGATATCAAATGTCCTCAACAGAAAAGAACCATGTCTTCAGAATTTTTTTCAAAAGTACTAAAAACATATTAGTTTTTATTGTTATACTTATGAGAAATGCTCATGTGTAACATTCACATATAAATAATGAAATGAAATTTTCATTTAGTTTATATTTCAATTAAAAGAAAAAGAAAAAATTCCAATGTTTGTTTGCTATTTACAAGGTTAAATGTATCATATCGGACACTAGATAACATTACAATCAACGCAAATCAAAACTGATAATACGCTTAGCACTACGAAAGTCTTGGACAGTTATAGCCGTATGATTGGTGAGTTAGACAATACTT
>NW_018462816.1:0-503 GCF_002113885.1 Mizuhopecten yessoensis
ACCAGTTACCAATATTGGAAACAGCAGCATGGTGTACAGAGAGAAAAAGAGTTCACTAAGTCTTAACCTAATCTTATACCTAGGCAATGATTGCGCTGGAAAGCATGCAAATAAGGTAAGCGACGGACAAGAAGCAAGTTTACGTCATATATGTTTGTGCTCCGCAGGAATACAATCATCTGGCATTAGCCAAAAGGAGGATCAATTGATGTGTACATTATATTCAAGATAAAGTTATGACTTTCTATCAGTTAAAATACCTTAACCTGAAAAGGATTGCAAGTTCGCTCTCTAAACAGTTGTTTATATAATATGGATTTAGATGAGAAGCAGCACATACTAACAGTGTTTAATATTCACTATAAAAGCGAAGTTTTCGCGTGTAGAAACTGTTCGCGTTATGATTTTAAATCGATCGTGTAGGGCAATGTTTGCGTTGGCAAGGTTTATATTCTATATATATTCTATATATATTCTATGTATAATCTATATATATTCTATCT
>NW_018462817.1:0-503 GCF_002113885.1 Mizuhopecten yessoensis
TATTAACACTTGATATATGTCATCCTCATATACTCCTATTCTCCAAAGTCATCCTATCATCAACGTGTACGTCATTGGTAAAATAGGGAAACTCCATCAGCTAATATACGTAATAAACGCGAACTTGTTAAAATGATTGAGGAAATACAATGAATAACAATTACAAAATATTTCCTCGTCATATTGTGTATAAAAGAGGTCATACCTTGTTCTCCAATACAACCTGACCTGACACAGACTGAACCAGTGTGAACGAAAGCGTTGGCCCAGGTAAGTTTTTCTAATATTGACGTGTGCGATCACAGCAAATTATAATACGATGATATAGTAAGATATGTAATGTTGTCATTGATGCAGTGCTGTAGTCGGGTAAATCTTATTATGAATGTATATCGATGCGAACATTTTACAAAAATATTTAAATGGCATATGTTAACAATATTCCATTTGACAGTAACCACATTCCATTTACAGAATCAATCAACTGAAGATGTTGAAGCTTA
>NW_018462818.1:0-503 GCF_002113885.1 Mizuhopecten yessoensis
TTATATGACATGCATCAACTTTTGTTTTAAAAGTCAGCACTTAAAATTATAATTGGTATTTATATGATAGAGTAGACTATGCGGGCTTCTAAATTTGAAAGTTGCATTTGGTTTGAGACGACAATTTTATTCATTTACACATCTATGTTTATACATCAAAAGCTAGCTGTTCATGTAGTTTATTTTTGTACTCAACTAATGTGTAAATATTGTGATAAATCCACTGGAATGCCATATGCTTAAACGTGAGTATTTCTGTTAACACGTATGTGATATTTGAATTATAAAAGGCTTAAAGAAAACAGAACCTCATTGCGGGGTGTCAAATTTTGGGTTAAAAATCATGCTGCTTTTTATTTTTAGCGTTTTATCCCCGTGGAAACCGTGGTTCTCACAAGTCTGATATCTGGGGAAAACACTTCTTAAACAACAAATCTGTTTGTTTTTAAATAAATGTATTTAACATGTAGTTTATAAATATATATATGTAGGGTGTGCAAGAT
>NW_018462819.1:0-503 GCF_002113885.1 Mizuhopecten yessoensis
CGCAATGTACATGAACAAAAATCCATTCAATTCATATATTTACGTAACGGTGAACGGTGAACTACAATAAAAAAAAGTTACATTTTTTTTGTAAATATATTATTTTTGATATTAGTATCGGACAGAAAACCATAAAAATGGAACAGCCAGAACTCCAGCCTACACAGAAACTTCATATATTCCTTTCATTTTTAAAAGTTGATCTGGTTATTTTTGCATTAAACACCGCATATTATATATTTCACAAAGTTTACCGCACTATTTCAACTCATCGGTCACCATAGTAATCGTCCAGGACACCCGTCGGCATTAGGCATAGAGCTCAGTTGAATGTAAATGCACAGCCGTTGAATACGCTGTTTGTCAAACAAACTGCAGATGTAAATGATGATAAATTAATGGATGAAGTGCCCTGTGTGTGCAAGTTGATGTCACAGGGATTACCCAGCCGGACGTGTGGTGTTAGAAAGTTCGTGACCACGAGGAACCGATTGCGAGTCGGA
>NW_018462820.1:0-503 GCF_002113885.1 Mizuhopecten yessoensis
AATTGTACTTAAAATGTTTCTGCATGCCTTTTTTATTGCCTGATATTTTTTTTCACTTGAATTGCCTGAGTTTCGTTATGCAAATCTATTTTAAATTGCACAATTAGCTTTGCTTCAAATTGGGATTTTTATCATATGTAAATATTCAATGTTGTTTGTTTTCGTTTTTGTAAATTACTGCTTTCAGAAACGAGGAACAGCTTTAAAAATACTGGACAATCTTTTGATCTTTTAACATATTTGTTGCTTGTAATGGTATGGTTAGAAACAACTGGCTCTATTTCAATTGTTAAGTTTTTGGGGTATGTTACACTTTCAGTAGGAATTGAACGTTTGAGTGCTGAGCCATCACGTGCTCGGCCTGGGCGAAATAAGCGACAACTTCAGCCGAGCCCTCGCTATAACGAGAGTCCTCGTCAATCTAGAGGTGACTTGTGCCTGCAGATGGCGGTTGTGTAGACTTGTATTCTAGCTAATGGTGTATCTTAGCGTTACTAATATCA
>NW_018462821.1:0-503 GCF_002113885.1 Mizuhopecten yessoensis
TGTTACATACACAGATATAAATAAGTGTGTTACATACACAGATATGAAAGACACGTATGCATACATATGATATATAAACTGGATTGATAGCAAGTTTAATACACAAACATTCACAAATACTCAAATCAACACATCAAAATAAGATGACAATAGTTGAAAACCATACTTTTGTGTTATTTCAAAGAAAAAAATCCCTTAAAATTGTCTTCATATGATATGTATGCCAAAGAGTTTAAATGAAGCCGGGATAGATACAAATAAAGTAAAAATGTGCATGTATGTACATTGGCTTAATGCTTAACTCACTTTACAGAAAAAAATCAAAAATAAAGCAAGTGGTCATGTTAATTTTATATTTGAAAAAAGTACCAATCAATGCATGATGCTGTTCTGTATCAGATCATTAAATCGTTAGCTCACTGACTTCCTATTATTGAAAAAGTTGTATTATATTAACCCATTCACCCCTGAAGACACATTTGAACTATTCCAATTCAAAGGTT
>NW_018462822.1:0-503 GCF_002113885.1 Mizuhopecten yessoensis
ATATGAAAAAAACGTTTTCTTACTTTTTACTTCAACTTTGTAACATCCACTGATGTCAAAGCGGAGACTGACATGTTGGCTCCAACTCCTGGGATTTATCCGGATGTAGACGGCAGTGATACTAGGAACAAGACTTGACCTGACTACAGTGTTTCTGTCGCTGTTTCCGGTAAATAACTGGACAAGTTAAGAAATAAAACATATTCTTAATTTACAGACTAGTATCAATGTTAAGTTCAACACAGATATAAGGTAATGCAGGCGACTGAAACATAAACTTCACAATACAAATAATTGCCCCATTCTTAAGAAAATAGGAACGAATGTGACAATCCTACCTCTTGTCCTTATATGGAAATATGTATTTATAATACTGGTGAAAACAATGGATTTTCGAAACACTTTAAAGCAAAGTAAAATATAAATCGGCAGCTTACATCAAACCATAGGTCCCTCTACCTTAGACATGACTTACCTTGGGATTTTGGTTTTGTGACATGACG
>NW_018462823.1:0-503 GCF_002113885.1 Mizuhopecten yessoensis
TGCCCTCCCGTGTAAGGTGGTGCCCGATGAACAGTTGTTCTTCCGAGGTTTCGATTGATAAAAGGTTGGTTTTCAGCAGACGGCAATAAAACTAATTTGATAAAACAAAGACATTAGCACATCGAAATACTGGTAGAGAATAAGGATTTTGACGTGGCATAAAACGTTAAAAAATGCACAATACGAACCTTACCAATACCCCAGCAATGATAACCACTTGTAAAAACTGAAATATGTAAATAGTAAAAACCTGTAGAACACCAACACAATGTTACAGCATAATAAAATAACATAAGGAGAAATCAACATCTAATGAACAACTCAGTCGTTCAGTACAGTGTGTTAGAAATGCATTCGTGTATACGTATACTGTGCCAGGGTATTTTTTCTCTCACTCACACTAGGATGATCATCAGTGAAACGGTCCAACTAATCAGGTATAAAACGAACATATTGTTCCAAATCATGGAAATGTAACAGGTATACCAAATCATGGAAATGTA
>NW_018462824.1:0-503 GCF_002113885.1 Mizuhopecten yessoensis
TAAATAAAATTTCTAAAAGAGTACCACTGAAACAGGCGCATATAGCGCAATTACAGACATATTTAAAACGATGTTCTATAAGGGTTATTTTAAGTGTTTTTAACTTAAAATAACTCTAAGTGTTATTGTATTCTTTGTATTTATAAGACCTTGTGATGTGCAAATCTTTGACTGTCTTTTTACAAATAAAAACACTTAAGGCGTATGATGTCAGCTAGACTGCATTGATGGAAACATATGATTTGTGTTAACTTAAATCTAGGTTCTCATTCTACAACAGATATGTTATAGAAACTACCCCAGTAGATGAAAGAGCTAAAATGCAATTTACAGAAGTAATTTTCGATATTGAAAGAAAACTTCAGTTTACATAAAATTTACATGAACAATACCCTAACTGATAAGCCTAATAACTTCTCTGTGTTTTCCTTTAATTTATTTATTTGTTTCCATTGTTTATTTTAATGCTGCTTTCTGAGAAAATGAAGTCCAGCTAAGAGGAG
>NW_018462825.1:0-503 GCF_002113885.1 Mizuhopecten yessoensis
CTAACCATGTAATACATGTACACTACCAGCAACATCTGGCTATTCTTACTTCAATTTTGCTAACATTTTCAGGTGAGCGATACAGGCCCTCTTGGCCTCTTGTTTGAAAGAAGTTGGACTGTCATTGTCATGTATGTTAAACTGAGTTTATAAACTTTTAAGTGAAGGAAAACAAGTACAGGAACAAATATGAAAGATCCAGAGAAACTAACAATACGTTAAACACCTATTTACAGGGAGGAAGATGTACCAGTCCTAACTTTATCTTCTGTTGGCCGAATGCTGTGATAGGGATGACCCATCCAAATGAGGCCATTCGGGACCTCTGCCAGGTAATTAAGCTGAGCTGAAAAAATAGCTACCATATAAGGAATTAAGTACATTTTTGTCTCTGCATGACAAAAGTAATATTACAAAATTTCTAATATAATAATAATATACAACATTTGATATAGCGACCTATCTAACTAACATAAGCCACTCTAAAGCGCTTTACAGTACAT
>NW_018462826.1:0-503 GCF_002113885.1 Mizuhopecten yessoensis
GGTACAAAGGTGGGCGCCAAGATCCCTCTGGGATCTCTTGTCTTAATTATCAAGGTATCATTAAAGGGACATACCATCAAAACCAGTTTTTCAGTTATTGAATGTCTGCTCTGCCAAGTATTTTTCCCAAAATTTATAGTCTATTCCAAATGTCGAGTTTGATTGCTCAATGTGTACGAGAAAGCCCTGTTCAAATTAGTGCCGTTAAGTTCACGTCACAGTTTTCAAACGTGGTAGTAACACAGGTGATCTGACCCAGTTTGCAAAGGGGGCCCCAAGAGAGGGGGGATTGTAAGTTAGTTGAAACTTATCAAATTTCCTTAGGAGTATTTTTTCGTTATCAGAACTTAATTGCCAATATGCAAATGAAGAAATATTTGTTGGAATCTCAGCAACATTAACAGACACCAGGAAATATGTTTTATCTTTCTTTATAAAGGAGTATCCACTGCAAATAGCCTTTTAGCCCACCATCATCTGATGGTGGGCTATTCAAATCACCC
>NW_018462827.1:0-503 GCF_002113885.1 Mizuhopecten yessoensis
CGACTGTTATTTCAGACGTACTCCGACTCACTTTATAATTATTTTCACTCTTTGTCGTGCTTGTTCGTCGGTATGTTTTGCAACACACTTGAAACATTAATGAAATAAGTTTGATACAAAAAAAGGCGGACGCAATTAAATCATTTTTATCTGAAACGCGTTAGCGGGGAATATTTAATTTAGCTTCGTCTGTCCGCCTGTGCATTGCGGGAAAAAGCTCAATGATATAGTACGAGAAGATAACTTCTTCCGTGCGATATGCTCGACTAGTTACTCATGGATCAACATAAGGTTGAATTGCAAATTATCGATTTGAAAAATATCACAAATGAAAATGTATTGAATACAAATTTAACTGTTTAATATCTTTCAATTGAAGATAAAGACCAGCTTAAAAAACCCAATTTTTTTCTGATTTCCTTTTAATCCGACATGACTTGGTATCCAAATTAGGATCCGGTGCCAAAACACTAAAATCCTGTTTATACGAAGAACAAGGTTTT
>NW_018462828.1:0-503 GCF_002113885.1 Mizuhopecten yessoensis
CGGAAGTTCATGACAATTACATAGTCCCAGGAATGAAAATTTTCTGCAACCGAAACTTCCACTGATTGTCTTTTCATCACTAAAAAAAGATTCAAAAATCGTTACTTTACCTCAAAATATTTTATCTTTATTTGATTACAATTGTTGTTTAATCAGTACAGGTATCTCTGTAATGGGTTTACCAGGTAACATACAGTAAATCTTGTTTGAAACTCAATTGAGTTGAATACTGGGATGGTGTAGCAGATTTGGACATAGGAGTACTGCGAGGACCACACAAAGACATGGATCTGTGGACCACAGCCGAGGACCATGCCTATCAGATCCAGGGAGCTGTCTGGCCTTGGGACTTATATTACATGCTGGCAGGACCAGGACTTTTGAATCTCAAAGAAGGAGAGTAAAGGCCACTTAACCCCTCGTGTCGACTGAACACAGACCGAAGTCAGTAAAAGATAACGTAAAACACCTAACCAACCAACCAACCAACAAGCAGATTTGGA
>NW_018462829.1:0-504 GCF_002113885.1 Mizuhopecten yessoensis
GGGGTTCTGGTTCAGATCAACAGTAGTGTTCAGGAGCTATATCTCCTGGGTACCGGTTCATATCAATAGTAGTGTTCAGGAGCTAAACCTCGGGGGTACCGGTTCATATCAATATTAGTGTTCGGGAGCTATACCTCAGGGGAACCGGTTCATATCAACAGTAGTGTTCAGGAGATATACCGCGGGGGTACCGGTTCATATCAACAGTAGTGTTCAGGAGCTATACCTCGGGGGTACCGGTTCATATCAACAGTAGTGTTCGGGAGTTATACCTGGGGGGTACCGGTTCATATCAACAGTAGTGTTAAAGACGTATACCTCGGGGGCACCGGTTCATATCAACAGTTATGTACAGGAGCTATACCTCGGGGGTACCGACTCATATCAAAAGTATTGTTCAGGAGCTATACCTCGGGGGTACCGGTTCATATCAACAGTAGTGTTCANGGGGGGTATCGCTTCATATCAACAGTAGTGTTAAAGACGTATACCTCGGGGGCACCT
>NW_018462830.1:0-504 GCF_002113885.1 Mizuhopecten yessoensis
GACACGTAAACACACACGACTACAGAGGACACGTAAACACACACATTACAACAGAGGACACGTAAACACACACAACAACAGATGACACGTAACCACACACGACAACAGAGGACACGTAAACATACACGACACCAGTGGACACGTAAACACACACAACAACAGAGTACACGTAAACACACACGACAACAGAGGACACGTAAAGACACACGGCAACAGATGACACGTAAACACACACGACAACAGAGGGCACGTATACACACACGACAACAGAGGACACGTAAACACACATGACAACAGAGGACACACGACTACAGAGGACAAGTAAACACACAAAACAACAGAGGACACGTTAACACACACGACAACAGAGGACACGTAAACACACNGGACAAGTAAACACACACGACAACAGAGGACCCGTAAACACACACGACAACAGTGGACCCGTAAACCCACACAGCAACAGAGGACACGTAAACACACACGACAACAGAGGACACGTAA
>NW_018462831.1:0-504 GCF_002113885.1 Mizuhopecten yessoensis
TGTATGGTACTGATGTTATAGACAGTTATGTTATAGACTGGTTACACTTGTACTGTTAAGGTATAGAATAGTTTCTCTGTATGGTACTGATGTCATAGACAGTTATGTTATAGACTGGTTACACTTGTACTGTTAAGGTATAGAATAGTTTCACTGTATGGTACTGATGTTATAGACAGTGGTATGTTATGGAGTTTCTCTGTATGGTACTGATGTTATAGACTGTTGTACTGTTAAGGTATATAATAGTTTCTCTGTATGGTACTGATGTTATAGACAGTTATGTTATAGTCTGGTTACTGTTGTACTGTTAAGGTATAAAATAGTTTCTCTGTATGGTACTGATGTTATAGACAGTGGTATGTTATGGAGTTTCTCTGTATGGTACTGATGTTATAGACAGTTATGTTATGGACTGGTTACTGTTGTACTGTTAAGGTATATAATAGTTTCTTTGTGTGGTACTGATGTTATAGACAGTTATGTTATGGACTGGTTACTGTT
>NW_018462832.1:0-504 GCF_002113885.1 Mizuhopecten yessoensis
AATGATCTCTAGTTGTGTTTTACACCTATAACGGTAGAGATTATCTTCCAGTATATGTTCAATGATGTCTAGTTGTGTTTTACATCTATAACGGTAGAGATTATCCACCAGGATATGTTCAATGATCTCTAGTTGTGTTTTACATCTATAACAGTAGAGATTATCCACCACTGTATGTTCAATGATGTCTAACACCTATAACAGTAGAGGTTATCCTCCATTGTGTGTTCAATGATCTCTATTTGTGTTTCACAACTATGACAGTAGAGACTATCCTCTATTGTATGTTTTCTGATCTCTAGTTGTGTTTTACATCTATAACGGTAGAGATTATCTTCCAGTATATGTTCAATGATGACTACTTGTGTTTTACATCTATAACAGTAGAGATTATCCACCATTGCATGTGTTTACTGATCTCTAGTTGTGTTTTACACCTATAACAGTACAGATTATCCGTCAGTATATGTTCAATGATGTCTACTTGTGTTTTACATCTATAAC
>NW_018462833.1:0-504 GCF_002113885.1 Mizuhopecten yessoensis
CCGGAGTCAAGTATCCACAGAACAGTGGCCAGAGTCAAGTATCCAAAAAACAGTGGCCAGAGTCAAGTATCCACAGAACAGTGGCCAGAGTCAGGTATCCACAGAACAGTGGTCAGAGTCAGGTATCCACAGAAAAGTGGCCGGAGTCAAATATCCACAGAACAGTGGCTGGAGGCAGGTATCCATAGAACAGTGGACAGAGTCAAGTATCCATAGAACAGTGGCCAGAGTCAAATATCCACAGAACAGTGGTCGGAGTCAGGTATCCATAGAACAGTGACCGGAGTCAAGTATCCACAGAACAGTGGCCAGAGCCAAGTATCCAAAAAACAGTGGCCAGAGTCAAGTATCCACACAACAGTGGCCAGAGTCAAGTATCCACAGAACAGTGGCCAGAGTCAGGTATCCACAGAACAGTGGCCAGAGTCAGGTATCCACAGAAAAGTGGCCGGAGTCAAATATCCACAGAACAGTGGCTGGAGTCAGGTATCCATAGAACAGTGG
>NW_018462834.1:0-504 GCF_002113885.1 Mizuhopecten yessoensis
TGTTTCTGTATTTGTAGTAGGTCGTGATATCTTTCCTGTTGGCTTAACTGTGTCTGTATTTGTAGTAGGTCGTGATATCTTTCCTGTTGGCTTAACTGTGTCTGTATTTGTAGTAAGTCGTGATATCTTTCCTGTATGTTTCTGTATTTATGGTAAGACGTGGTATCTTTCCTGTTGGCTTAAATGTTTCTTTATTTGTAGTAGGTCGTGATATCTTTCCTGTTGGCTTTAATGTGTCTGTATTTGTAGTAGGTCGTAGCATCTTTTCTGTTGGTTTTAATGTTTCTGTATTGATGGGAAGTCGTGAAATCTTTCCTGTTGGCTTTAATATGTCTATATGTGTAGTAGGTCGTGATATCTTTCCTGTTGGCTTTAATGTGTCTGTATTTGTAGTAGTTCGTGATATCTTTGCTGTTGGCTTTAATATGTCTATATGTCTAGTAGGTCGTGATATCTTTACTGTTGGCTTTAATGTGTCTGTATTTGTAGTAGTTCGTGATATCT
>NW_018462835.1:0-133 GCF_002113885.1 Mizuhopecten yessoensis
CGTTCCCACCTCTAGGACTAGTCCCAGATACCCACTAATGTATCGCATGTAGTAACGTTCCTACCTCTAGGACTAGTTACAGATACCCACTAATCTATCGTAAGTAGTAACGTTCCCACCTCTAGGACTAGTT
>NW_018462835.1:239-504 GCF_002113885.1 Mizuhopecten yessoensis
TATCGTAAGTAGTAACGTTCCCACCTCTAGGACTAGTCCCAGATACCCACTTATGTATCGTAAGTAGTAACGTTCCCACCTCTTGGACTAGTTCCAGATACCCACTAATGTATCGTAAGTAGTAACGTTCCCACCTCTAGGACTAGTTACAGATACCCACTAATATATCGTAAGTAGTAACGTTCCCACCTCTAGGACTAGTTACAGATACCCAATAATTTATCGTAAGTAGTAACGTTCCCACCTCTAGGACTAGTTACAGATA
>NW_018462836.1:0-504 GCF_002113885.1 Mizuhopecten yessoensis
CGTTTTTGGGGATGACAGTCGGTATCTACAGCATTTTATAATATCTTCATGCGTTTTCGGGGATGATAGAAGGTGTCTTCAGCATTGTATATTATCCTGATGCTTTTTCGGGGATGAGAGAAGGTGTCTTCAGAATTGTATATTACCCTGATGCGTTCTCGGGGATTAGAAAAGGTGTCTACAGCATTGTATAATATCCTGATGCGTTTTAGGGGATGAGAGACGGTGTCTACAGCATTGTATAATATCCTTGTGCGTTTTCGGGGATGAGAGACGGTGTCCACAGCATTGTATAGTATCCTCGTGCGTTTTCGGGGATGACAGACGTTGTCTACAGCATTGTATAATATCCTGATTCGTTTCTGGGGATAGGAGACGGTGTTTACAGCATTGTATAATATCCTCGTGCGTTTTCGGGGATGACAGACGTTGTCTACAGCATTGTATAATATCCTGATTCGTTTCTGGGGATAGGAGACGGTGTTTACAGCATTGTATAATATC
>NW_018462837.1:0-504 GCF_002113885.1 Mizuhopecten yessoensis
TGAGATGATATTTAACCAGTAGTATGCTGTGATGATATTTAACCAATATTATACTGAGATGATATTGAACCAGTAGTATACTGAGATGATATTGAACCAGTAGTATACTGAGTTGATATTTAACCAGTAGTATGCTGAGATGATATTTAACTTGAGATGATATTTAACCAGTAGTGTGCTGAGTTGATATTGAACCAGTAGTATACTGAGATGATATTTAAACAATAGTATACTGAGATGTTATTTAACCAAAAGTATACTGAGATGATATTTAACCAGTAGTATGCTGAGATGATATTAAACCCGTATTATACTGAGATGATATTGAACCAGTAGTATGCTGAGATGATATTTAACTTGAGATGATATTTAACCAGTAGTGTGCTGGGTTGATATTGAACCAGTAGTATACTGAGATGATATTTAAACAATAGTATACTGAGATGTTATTTAACCAAAAGTATACTGAGATGATATTTAACCAGTAGTATGCTGAGATGATAT
>NW_018462838.1:0-504 GCF_002113885.1 Mizuhopecten yessoensis
TTTGCAAAAATTGGTACAAAAAGTCTTGTAGATCATATTTGTGAAATGAATACATCTATACATCTATACTCTATACATCTATACATCTATACATCTATACTCTATACATCTATACTCTATACATCTGTACATCTATACTCTATACATCTATACATCTATACNTCTATACATCTATACATCTATACTCTATACATCTATACTCTATACATCTATACATCTATACTCTATACATCTATACATCTATACATCTATACTCTATACATCTATACATCTATACTCTATACATCTATACTCTATACATCTATACTTCTATACATCTGTACATCTATAATCTATACATCTGTACATCTATACATCTGTACATCTGTACATCTATACTCTATACATCTATACATCTATACATCTGTACATCTATACATCTATACATTTATACATCTCCCATATTCTTATAGTTTGCAATTGAATCCTCTAAACACTGAAATAGATCAGTATCATAGTGGTCGT
>NW_018462839.1:0-504 GCF_002113885.1 Mizuhopecten yessoensis
TATACACAGGTTTGTATAGAGGAGAACTAATACCTCGGTATACACTTATATTGTACTCCGGTGTGTGTAGAGGATGAACAGTTACTTACTATACCAATATACGCAGGTTTGTATAGAGATATAACTAATAAATGGTTATACACCTACATTGTACTCCGGTGTGTGTAGAGGATGAACAGTTATACCAATATACTCTGGTTTGTATAGAGGAGAACTAATACCTCGTTATACGCTTATATTGTACTCCGGTGCGTGTAGAGGATGAACAGTTACTTACTATACCAATATACGCAGGTTTGTATAGAGATATAACTAATAAATGGTTATACACCTACATTGTACTCCGGTGTGTGTAGAGGATGAACAGTTATACCAATATACTCTGGTTTGTATAGAGGAGAACTAATACCTCGTTATACACTTATATTGTACTCCGGTGTGTGTAGAGGATGAACAGTCACTTACTATACCAATATACACAGGTTTGTATAGAGATATAACTAA
>NW_018462840.1:0-504 GCF_002113885.1 Mizuhopecten yessoensis
CATAAATCGTTGTATTTCAGGGATCCAAGATCAAGGTCAAGGTCATACTAGCTATACATAGAAAATCATCAACTGATTCAATTTAAACACTTAGCAACTTCATCCAATATGTTATGGAGATGGTAATAACATACAGAAAAAACATAAGAATATTAAAATCAACTTAAAGTGTAGTACCTTGTGTGTGTGCATGTTTCAGGTTATCAAGATCAAAGTCGTTGTAACTTTTTATAGAACTCTTAAACTTATTTCACATGGCAGCGGGGGCATTTATGTCTTACAGACCTTTTCTAGTCTCTTTAAACATCTTCTCAATAACCTAGAGGCCCAGAGACCTGGTATTGGGCCTGTAGCGTGCTGGGGTGAAGGGCTATCAAGTTTGTTCAAATGAGTGACCTTGCCCGACTTTTCCAGGTCACATGGGTTAAATGAGGTAAAAGGTTTAAACAACATATTTTCAATAACCAAGGGGCCCAGATACCTGATATTGTGCCTGTAGCATGC
>NW_018462841.1:0-504 GCF_002113885.1 Mizuhopecten yessoensis
ATCATTGGGGCTTATTTATTTATAATAAACAAAGTCACAATGGCAGTATGCAAATGCAATAATATATCAATGTTAGTGTGGTCATTACTATATACGATTGAGCATAGATGAGTGAGCGACGTGGTGTGTTTACGCATGTTGCAGAATGTTGTATAAGTAATATGTTTAAAGCGTATATTATAGATATGTAACATGATAGTGTACAATTATGTAGTTACTAGTGTTATTCATATTTTGTAGCTTATTTTCCAGTGAGAGACCTGTCAGTTTTGGCTGAGGACAAAAGTATGGAAACCCGTAATGGCCGACGGTGTTATTGTCCATGTTTTCCACCTACGATGCACTGAGACAGCAGTTTTATGAACTGACTTATACATATGGATATAATTATCCAAGGGGGAGGGAACGTGATGATATTTTCCCTAGTTATGGAGACATAGTATTCTAGTATGGAGGCTTGGAGCATGATGTGACATACTGTGGTATGGAGGCCCGGTAATAGTT
>NW_018462842.1:0-504 GCF_002113885.1 Mizuhopecten yessoensis
TTAGTACTGGGGAAACGTTAAAAACAAGCAAACAAAAAAAAACCGGAACAAAAAACAGTTTTATTCTGTCAACAACATGGTCCTGTTGAAATTATACCGTAAAGGATTGGGATGGGACGAAAACGTCAATCAGAGTATTTAACCAGTATTAATAGGAGAAATGTTTTTTCAGTTGACTTGCAATATATGACTCCCCCAGGCCTCGATTGTGCTTCATGTAAGTTTCAGGAAGAGACCCTGACATAAAATGGTGAGCACTACGAGGATGTTATGTTCACAGCATTCCGGCTTTGACTGGATAGTTATTTCAAAAGGATATGACATCGTAAGCAGCGTAAAGTTCGCGAAATCCGCAGAAAGGTTGACGCAATGATAAGGTAGTTACTTCGACAGGGTAAAAGCGGCAACAGATACCGTTCTAAAATTCCTCTATATAAAATAAAACAACTATGGACTTTTTACCAAAGAATATGCTGTTTTATTGACCAAAGAAAAATACGATAA
>NW_018462843.1:0-504 GCF_002113885.1 Mizuhopecten yessoensis
ACTTTAGGTAAAAGTAGTGTTAACATGTTAACCTTGCACCGACTTAAGGCAAAAGTAGTGTTAACATGTTAACCTTGTACCGACTTTAGGTAAAAGTAGTGTTAACATGTTAACCTTGCCCCGACTTTAGGTAACAATTGTGTTACCATGTTAACCTTTTACCGATTTTAGGTAACAATTGTGTTACCATGTTAACCTTTTACCGATTTTAGGTAACAATTGTGTTACCATGTTAACCTTGTACCGACTTTAGGTAACAATTGTGTTACTATGTTAACCTTGTACCGACTGTAGGTAAAAGTGGTGTTACCATGTTTACCTTGTACCGACTTTAGGTAAAAATGGTGTTACCATGTTAAACTTGTACCGAATTTAGCTAAAAGAGGTGTTACCATGTTAACCTTGTACAGACTTTAGGTAAAAATTGTGTTACCATGTTTACCTTTTACCGACTTTAGATAAAAGTAGTGTTAACATGTTAACCTTGTACCGACTTTAGGTAAC
>NW_018462844.1:0-504 GCF_002113885.1 Mizuhopecten yessoensis
TACAAACAAAAACAATACCAGGTAACAAAGAAACACAAACAAAAAAAAACACCAGGTACCAAAGATATACAAACAAAAAGAATACTTGGTAACAAAGATACAAACAAAAACAACACCTGGTAACAAAGATACAAACAAAAACAATACCAGGAAACAAAGATACAAACAACAACAATACCAGGTAACAAAGATACAAACAAAAACAATACCAGAACACAAAGATACAAACAAAAACAATACCTGGACACAAAGATAAAAATAAAAAGAATACCGGGACACAAAGATACAAACAAAAACAATACCAGGAAACAAAGATACAAACAACAACAATACCAGGTAACAAAGATACAAACAAAAACAATACCAGGTAACAAAGATATACAAACAAAAACAATACCAGACACAAAGATACAAAAAAAAATACCAGGTAACAAAGATACAAACAAAAACAATACCAGAACACAAAGATACAAACAAAAACAATACCTGGACAAAAAGATACAA
>NW_018462845.1:0-504 GCF_002113885.1 Mizuhopecten yessoensis
ACAGGTATTATATATACCTCCCTACTGTATACAGGTATTATATACGCCTCCCTACTGTATACAGGTAGTATATACACCTCTCTACTGTATACAGGTATTATATACACCTCCCTACTGTATACAGGTATTACATACGCCTCTCTACTGTATACAGGTATTATATACACCTCCCTACTGTATACAGGTATTATATACACCTCCCTACTGTATACAGGTATTATATACACCTCCCTACTGTATACAGGTATTATATACACNTACTGTATACAGGTATTATATACACCTCTCTACTGTATACAGGTAGTATATACACCTCCCTACTGTATACAGGTATTATATGTCACCTCCCTAATGTCTACAGGTATTATATGATTATTGTCCATATCTCACCTCCCTACTGTATACATGTATTATATACATCTCCCTACTGTATACATGTATTATATACACCTCTCTACAGTATACAGGTATTATATACACCTCCCTACTGTATACAGGTATTAT
>NW_018462846.1:0-504 GCF_002113885.1 Mizuhopecten yessoensis
TGAACCACGTCACTAAATCATCAATGCTACAGTTGATAACTCGTTAATGTATATCGTAGTGAACCACGTCACCAAATCATCAATGCTATAGTTGATAACACGTTCATGGCTATCGTAGTGAACCACGTCACTAAGTCATCAATGCTATAGTTAATAACACGTTCATGGCTATCGCAGTGAACCACGTCACTAAATCATCAATGCTATAGTTAATAACACGTTCATGGCTATCGCAGTGAACCACGTCACTAAATCATCAATGCTATAGTTGATAACACGTTCATGGCTATCGTAGTGAACCACGTCACTAAATCATCAATGCTATAGTTGATAACACGTTCATATATATCGTTGTGAACCACGTCACTAAATCATCAATGCTATAGTTGATAACACGTTCATGTTTATCGTAGTGAACCACGTCACTAAATCATCAATGCTATATTTGATAACACTTTCATGTCTATCGTAGTGAACCAAGTCACTAAATCATCAATGCTACAG
>NW_018462847.1:0-504 GCF_002113885.1 Mizuhopecten yessoensis
TTGTATCGCTGTAATATTTAACTACAACAGGTCGTGTAAAGCCGTGTTACCTCGTATTATTGTCATGGTATACCACACAAGGTCGTGTAAAGCCGTGTTACCTCGTATTATTGTCATGGTATACCCCACAAGGTCGTGTAAAGCCGGGTTACGTTGTATCGCTGTAATATTTAACTACAAAAGGTCATGTAAAGCCGTGTTACGTCGTATTATTGTCATTGTATACCACACAAGGTCGTGTAAAGCCATGTTACGTCGTTTTATTGTCATGGTATACCACACAAGGTAGTGTAAAGCCGTGTTACGTCGTATTATTGTCATTGTATACCACACAAGGTCGTGTAAAGCCATGTTACGTCGTATTATTGTCATGCTATACCACACAAGGTCGTGTAAAGCCGTGTTACGTTGTATCGCTGTAATATTTAACTACAACAGGTCATGTAAAGCCGTGTTACGTCGTATTATTGTCATGGTATACCACACAAGGTCGTGTAAAGCCGT
>NW_018462848.1:0-504 GCF_002113885.1 Mizuhopecten yessoensis
AAAAATGTCTTAATAATTTATGTTTGATATTATGTATTTGTACATATTTAAATTTTATTATGAATTGACCTTTAATTAACTTGTATATATGTTCTTGTTACACTTCAAATTGGAGGAAATAAAGTATTAATAATGTTAAAAAAATAATGTGAATAACAGAAAGATATCGATTCCTAATAGGGAATATAAAAAACAGCAAGAAAAAAAAGACTGTCAAATACACAATGGTATTATGATATTATACATTGATGATGAAATGTGGTGTGCCTATTATAAGATTTTTTTGGTTCTGTGTAAATTTCAGATATTATGGTATTTTGAAGACCGTTGAGTTTTATATTTCCGTCCTTTTTATTTTATTTATATTTTTATTAAGTTTTCACTTGCAACATTTGACATTTGACTTTCTATCCCTCTTTCTTGTGGGCTGCAATGCTCAATCGGTAGTGCGTTAACGTGCGTAACCTCAGATGAAGATCTGAAATGCGTGGTTCGACGCAGTTT
>NW_018462849.1:0-504 GCF_002113885.1 Mizuhopecten yessoensis
ACTATAGCATATCTGTATCACAATCTAGAACCATGTGAAATTTCACTTTGAACTTGATTCCTGAGATAATCTCCAAGTGATAACAGACGGACAGAGGACAGATAGACAGATAGACAGATGGACATCATTACTAATTGCATACGCAGATCCCGAATTAATTCCGAAGAACTTTTTAGGTCAACTGAGCTTTAGCTCAAGTGACCTATTGCTATCCGTTTTCGTCCGTCGTCCGTTAAAATTTTACATTTCAAACTTAAAGTCAAGTTCTGCTGGGCCGATTGAACTGAAAGTTGGTAGGAATGATCTACTCATGGTCCTGACAAAGTGTTGTTATTTTTCAGGTCAATCAGAAATCCAATATGGCCGCCACCGCCGCCATTTTGAAAAACTATTTCAAACTTAAAGTCAAGTTCTGCTAGGCCGATTGAACTGAAAATTAATAGAAATGATCAGCTCATAGTCCTGACAAAGTGTTGTTATTTTGCAGGTCAATCAGAAATCCAA
>NW_018462850.1:0-504 GCF_002113885.1 Mizuhopecten yessoensis
TTTAACTTTTGCGTTAAAGTTAATCATGAGTGTATATATCTGTGACATTTGGAGTAGAAATGACATCGGTGAATGTACTTGAGTCATTTAAATTTTGACACTGTTTGTATATATCTAAAATAAGGAGTAGAAATGACGTCGTTGAAGGTATTTTATATATCTGTAAGATTTTGTGTTGAAATGACTTCCTTGAAGGTATTCGATGAGTCATTTACCTTTTCCTCGGTTTGTTTTTGATAATTCACCGTTAAAGTTTTTTTTCTATAAAATATTTTCAGTACTTTTAAATGTTTGTGTACAGCAGGTAATGATCGGTGACATCAACTTAGGACAAGAGGGAATTCCGAGCTGAAAGACTTTATATAATTAGCACAAAGGCTATGTTGTAAGGATAAGAGGTTGTCGTTTTTGTCACACACGGAAAAACACGGCATGCCCGGTGTGATGTCTATTCGGTGTGCATTATTCATTTTAAAAAGTACCATTATCTACTAAACCATGTAT
>NW_018462851.1:0-504 GCF_002113885.1 Mizuhopecten yessoensis
CATACCAAGGGGCGAGGCCAAAAGGTGGTCAAATTGGCTAAAATTCATCAATTTCTTCATACTTAGATCTGCTTGAACCATTATCCACTTCAAAGTTGGAAAGGTCCTATTGAGCTTTTATCAAAATTTTAAATTACATTGCAATCAGTCATTCCTCCCTGGTAAAGTTTAACATATATATGAATTTATTATTTCAGGTTTTTTTTCTGAAAATTGCCAGATGTATATATAGTGTTGGTCAGTCCCCAATACTCTTTATCACAACATTGAAAAATCATACTGAATCATATAGAACTATTGGGTGTGCAATAGTACTATGATAGGGGAGGAGTTATTTTGTCATATCTTTCCATATACTCGTTTGTCCTTTACACTTATTGTCATCACTAGATGGAGGCTGTATTTACTGACAGCTATTGAAACACATTGGACAAGTTTATACGGGAATATTATGGTTATGCATTGAACAATTTCGCATTTCGGGTTACTGCATGAAAAGTCAAG
>NW_018462852.1:0-504 GCF_002113885.1 Mizuhopecten yessoensis
ACAATTGGGGGCTGGGATAGGTAGATCTACAGAACTGACAATTGCAGACTGGGAAAGGTAGATCTACAGAACTGACCAATGGGGACTGGGATAGGTAGATCTACACAACTGACAATTGCAGACTGGGAAAGGTAGATTATACAGAACTGACCAATGGGGACTGGGATAGGTAGATCTACACAACTGTCAATTGGGGACTGGGAAAGGTAGATCTACAGAACTCACAATTGGGGACTAGGAAAGGTAGATCTACAGAACTGACAATTGACTGGGATAGGTAGATCTACAGAACTAACCAATGGGGACTGGGATAGGTAGATCTACAGAGCTGACAATTGGGGGCTGGGATAGGTAGATCTACAGAACTGACAATTGGGGACTGGGAAAGGTAGATCTACAGAACTGACAATTGGGGACTAGGAAAGGTAGATCTACAGAACTGACAATTGGGGGTTGGGTTAGGTAGATCTACACAACTGACAATTGGGGACTGGGAAAGGTAGA
>NW_018462853.1:0-162 GCF_002113885.1 Mizuhopecten yessoensis
AGTACAGTATTGTTGTAATGTACCAGTTGGAGTACAGTATTGTTGAAATGTACCATTTGGAGTACAGTATTGTTGTAATGTACCAGTTGGAGTACAGTATTGTTGTAATGTACCAGTTGGAGTACAGTATTGATGTAATGTACCAGTTGGAGTACAGTATTG
>NW_018462853.1:328-504 GCF_002113885.1 Mizuhopecten yessoensis
TGTAATGTACCAGTTGGAGTACAGTATTGTTGTAATGTACCAGTTGGAGTACAGTATTGATGTAATGTACCAGTTGGAGTACAGTATTGATGTAATGTACCAGTTGGAGTACAATGTACCAGTTGGAGTACAATGTACCAGTTGGAGTACAGTATTGTTGTAATGTACCAGTTGGA
>NW_018462854.1:0-504 GCF_002113885.1 Mizuhopecten yessoensis
GATCTACTCCAGATATACAAGTGAACGAAGGCGAAGCATAGACTATAGATCTACTGCAGATATACAAGTGAACGAAGGTGAAGTATAGACTAGAGATCTACTGCAGATATACAAGTTAACGAAGGTGAAGTATAGACTAGAGATCTACTCCAGATATACAAGTGACCGAAGGCGAAGTATAGACTAGAGATCTACTCCAGATATACAAGTGACCGAAGGCGAAGTATAGACTAGAGATCTACTCCAGATATACAAGTGACCGAAGGCGAAGTATAGACTAGAGATCTACTCCAGATATACAAGTGAACGAAGGCGAAGTATAGACTAGAGATCTACTGCAGATATACAAGTGAACGAAGGTGAAGTATAGACAAGAGATCTACTCCAGATATACAAGTGAACGAAGGCGAAATATAGACTAGAGATCTACCCCATATACAGAAGTGAACGAAGGCGAGTTATAGATTAGAGATCTACTCCAGATATACAAGTGAACGAAGGTGA
>NW_018462855.1:0-504 GCF_002113885.1 Mizuhopecten yessoensis
GGTGTACCTACTGACATTATACAGTATATTATATCTAGAGGTGTAACTACTGATATAAGACACTGTATTAGATCTAGAGGTTTACCTACTGACATTATACAGTATATTATATCTAGAGGTGTAACTACTGATATAAGACACTGTATTAGATCTAGAGCCTACTGACATTATACAGTATAATAGATCTAGAGGTGTACCTACTGACGTTATACAGTATATTAGATATAGAGGTGTACCTACTGATATCAGCCCCTGTATTAGATCTAGAGGTGTACCTACTGACGTTATACAGTATATTAGATATAGAGGTGTACCTACTGATATCAGCCACTGGATTAGATCTAAAGGTGTACCTACTGACATTATACAGTATATTAGATATAGAGGTGTACCTACTGATATCAGCCACTGTATTAGATCTAAAGGTGTACCTACTGATATAAGACACTGTATTAGAATTAGAGGTGTACCTACTGACATTATACAGTATATTAGATCTAGAGG
>NW_018462856.1:0-504 GCF_002113885.1 Mizuhopecten yessoensis
ACAAGAGATCATGGAACATACACTAGCAGTCAGTCCCCACTGTTAAAGGAGTAAAAAACAACTAGAGATCATTGAACATACAATAGTGGATAGTCTCGACTGTTATAGGTGGAAAACACAACTAGAGATCAGTAAAAATACAATAGTGGATAGTCCCAACTGTTATTGGTGTAAAACACAACTACAGATCATTGAACATACAATAGAGGATGGTCCCTACTGTTATAGGTGTAAAACACAATGTGAAACACAACTAGACATCATTGAAATTACAAGATGATAGTCTCTACTGTTATAGGTGTGAAACACAACTAGACATCATTGAATACATACTGGTGGATAATCTCTACTGTTATAGGTGTGAAACACAACTAGACATCATTGAAATTACAAGATGATAGTCTCTACTGTTATAGGTGTGAAACACAACTAGACATCATTGAAATTACAATGGTGGATAATCTCCACCGTTATAGATGTGAAACACAACTAGACATCATTGAA
>NW_018462857.1:0-504 GCF_002113885.1 Mizuhopecten yessoensis
ACACACCCTCAGTTAAAACAACATAGGAACCCGCTCCTCTGCCCCAGCAGGAACACTCCCTCTGTTTAAACAACATAGGATCCCGCTCCTCTGCCCCCAGCAGGAACACCCCCTCTGTTTAACAACATAGGACCCCGCTCCTCTGACCCAAGCATGGACACACCCTCAGTTTAAACAACATAGGACCCCACTCCTCTGCCCCCAGCAGGAGCACACCCTCAGTTAAAACAACATAGGACCCCGCTCTTCTGCCCCAGCAGGAACACTCCCTCTGTTTAAACAACATAGGATCCCGCTCCTCTGCCCCAGCAGGAACACTCCCTCTGTTTAAACAACATAGGATACCGCTCCTCTGCCCCCAGCAGGGACCCCCTCAGTTAAAACAACATAGGACCCCGCTCCTCTGCCCCCAGCAGGAACACTCCCTCTGTTTAACAACATAGGACCCCGCTCCTCTGACCCAAGCATGGACACACCCTCAGTTTAAACAACATAGGACCCCGC
>NW_018462858.1:0-504 GCF_002113885.1 Mizuhopecten yessoensis
ATATGGGTGAGTGTAGCAAGGAACGGCCAAATACAAGCTGTATATTGGTGAGGGTACCAAGGAACGGCCAAATACAAGCTGTATATTGGTGAGGGTAGCAAGGAACGGCCAAATACAAGCTGTATATTGGTGAGGGTAGCAAGGAACGGCCAAATACAAGCTGTATATGGGTGAGGGTNATGCCAAATACAAGCTGTATATAGGTGAGGGTAGCAAAGAACGGCCAAATACAAGCTGTATATGGCTGAGGGGAGCAAAGAACGGTCAAATACAAGCTGTATATTGGTGAGGGTGTATATGGGTGAGGGTAGCAGGTAACGGCCAAATACAAGCTGTATATGGGTGAGGAGAGCAAGGAACGGTCAAATACAAGCTGTATATGGCTGAGGGTAGCAAAGAACGGTCAAATACAAGCTGTATATTGGTGAAGGTAGCAAGGAAATGCCAAATACAAGCTGTATATGGGTGAGTGTAGCAAGGAACGGTCAAATACAAGCTGTATAT
>NW_018462859.1:0-504 GCF_002113885.1 Mizuhopecten yessoensis
CACTTTCCCCGTAATGGAGTATTACTTTATTGACAGACACTTTCCACGTAATGTAGCATTACTTTATTAACAGACACTTTCCTGTAATGTAGTATTGCTTTATTGACAGACCCTTTCCCGTTATGTAGCATTACTTTATTAACAGACACTTTCTCGTTATGTAGTATTACTTTATTAACAGACACTTTCCCCCTAATGTGGTATTACTTTATTGACAGACACTTTCCACGTAATGTAGCATTACTTTATTAACAGACACTTTCCTGTAATGTAGTATCACTTTATTTACAGACACTTTCCCGTAATGTAGTATTACTTTATTAACAAACACTTTACCCGTAATGTAGTATAACTTTATTTACAGAAACTTTACCCGTAATGAAGTATTACTTTATTGACACACACTTTCGCCGTAATTTAGTATTACTTTATTTACAGACACTTTCCTTTGATGTAGTCTTACTTTATTGACAGACACTTTCCTGTAATGTAGTATTACTTTAT
>NW_018462860.1:0-504 GCF_002113885.1 Mizuhopecten yessoensis
TGGGCATCTTTAGCCTGGGGTATCGTTGATGCCCTTTTGCATGTAAATACCTAAGAACATGCCAATGCGTAGTATAGTTTTGAAAATGCTGCATAAGACCTATAACAATGTGCCCTGGCATGTTGAAAATGAAATATTAACGATTCTGTACTGAAATTCGAAATAGGTATCGTTGATGCCATTTTGCATGTGGTTACCTTAGAAAATGCCAATGCGTAGTATAATTTTGAAAATGCTGCATAAGACCTATAACAATGTGCCCTGGCATGTTGAATTTGAAAAAAATAACGATTTTGTACTGAAATTCGAAAGGGGTATCGTTGATGCCCTGTTGCATGTAAATACCTTAGAAAATGCCAATGCGTAGTATAATTTTGAAAATGCTGCATAAGACCTATAACAATATGCCCTGGCATGTTGAAATTGAAAAAAATAACGATTTTGTACTGAAATTCGAAATGGGTATCGTTGATGTCCTTTTGCATGTGGATACCTAAGAAGATG
>NW_018462861.1:0-136 GCF_002113885.1 Mizuhopecten yessoensis
TACAACATGTCATAGTAATGTAGTCTCCTACAACATGTCACAGTGTTGTAGTATCCTAAAACATGTCACAGTGATGTAGTATCCTACAACATGTCATAGTAATGTAGTATCCTACAACATGTCATAGTAATGTAGT
>NW_018462861.1:195-504 GCF_002113885.1 Mizuhopecten yessoensis
AGTAATGTAGTATCCTACAACATGTCATAGTAATGTAGTATCCTACAACATGTCATAGTAATGTAGTCTCCTACAACATGTCATAGTGATGTAGTATCCTACAACATGTCATCATAATGTAGTATCCTACAACATGTCATAGTAATGTAGTCTCCTACAACATGTCATAGTGATGTAGTATCCTACAACATGTCATCATAATGTAGTATCCTACAACATGTCATAGTAATGTAGTGTCCTACAACATGTAATAGTAATGTAGTATCCTACAACATGTCATATTAATGTAGTGTCCTACAACATGACATA
>NW_018462862.1:0-504 GCF_002113885.1 Mizuhopecten yessoensis
ACCTAGACCTAGAAGGACGAGACAGCTGTATGGTACATTGACCTATACCTAGAAGGACAAGACAGCTGTATGGTACATTGACCTAGATCAGAAGGACGAGACAGCTGTATGGTACATTGACCTATACCTAGAAGGACAAGACAGCTGTATGTTACATTGACCTAGATCAGAAGGACGAGACAGCTGTATGGTACATTGACCAAGACCTAGAAGGACGAGACAGCTGTATGGTACATTGACCTAGATCAGAAGGACGAGACAGCCGTATGGTACATTGGCCTAGACCTAGAAGGACGAGACAGCTGTATGGTACATTGACTCAGACCTAGAAGGACGAGACAGCTGTATGGTACATTGACCAAGACCTAGAAGGACGAGACAGCTGTATGGTACATTGGCCTAGATCAGAAGAACGAGACAGCTGTATGGTGCATTGACCTAGACGTAGAAGGACGAGACACCTGTATGGTACATTGACCTGGACCTAGAAGGACGAGACAGCTG
>NW_018462863.1:0-504 GCF_002113885.1 Mizuhopecten yessoensis
TCTAAGAACTTTGACTACTGTGGGGACACAGTATCTAAGAACCTTTACTACTGTGTAGTCACAGCATCTAAGAATCTTGACTGCTGTGTAGGAACAGCATCTAAGAACCTTGACCACTGTGGGGGCACAGTATCTAAGAACTTTGACTACTGTTGGGACACAGTATCTAAGATCCTTAACCACTGTAGGGACACAGTATCTAAGAACCTTGACTACTGTGTAGGAACAGCATCTAAGAACCTTGACAACTGTGGGGACACAGTATCTAAGATCCTTAACCACTGTAGGGACACAGTATCTAAGAACCTTGACCACGTTGGGGACACAGTATCTAAGATCTTTGACCACTGTAGGGACACAGTATCTAAGATCCTTAACCACTGTAGGGACACAGTATCTAAGAACCTTGACCACTTTGGGGACACAGTATCTAAGATCCTTGACCACTGTAGGGACACAGTATCTAAGATCCTTGACCACTGTGTAGACACAGCATCTAAGAAC
>NW_018462864.1:0-504 GCF_002113885.1 Mizuhopecten yessoensis
AAGCTTTCGAAGGTATCGTCGTTCGGAAAACGTTTTTAAAAAACTATTTTTTTAGATCTCTGACCTTGACCTTTAACATGATGATTATAAATTTGTTCGCATACCATGTGTTCCTTGTCCTCTAATACGTACTGAAATATGAACGTTGTATCTTTATTCGTACTTGAGATAGAGTGTCTACAATATCATTTGACCCCTGTGGCCTTGAATGTAGGTCAAGGTCAATGATATGTGTTATTTTTGTAGGCAAGGCTACATACTATGGATGTACCAAATATCAACTCTGTATGTGTCTGAATGAAGGAGAAGAAGCGTTTTGAGGAAAATGCTGGAAATTTTGAATTTTGGCGGGAAAACGAATTTTTCAAAGTGGCATATCTTCGTCATTTTTGAAGCTATGACTTTGAAATTTTTCACGTATGCCTCTATTATAACATGCCCTTTAAGATGAAATAAAATTATAACTCATTTTGAGATTTTAATTTTTGACCTATATTTGACCCC
>NW_018462865.1:0-504 GCF_002113885.1 Mizuhopecten yessoensis
TATTGACAGGTGTACACAGTGTATTGATGTTTGGTTGTGGTATTGGCAGGCGTACATAGTGTATTGTTGTTTGGTTGTGGTATTGACAGGTGTACACAGTGTATTAATGTTTGGTTGTGGTATTGACAGGTGTACATAGTGTATTGATGTTTGGTTGTGATATTGACAGGTGTACACAGTGTATTGATGTTTGGATGTGGTATTGACAGGTGTACATAGTGTATTGTTGTTTGGTTGTGGTATTGACAGGTGTACATAGTGTATTGATGTTTGGTTGTGGTATTGACAGGTGTACAAAGTGTATTGATGTATGGTTGTGGTATTGACAGGTGTACACAGTGTATTGATGTTTGGTATTGACAGGTGTACACAGTGTATTGATGTTTGGTTGTGATATTGACAGGTGTACACAGTGTATTGATGTATGGTTGTGGTATTGACAGGTGTACATAGTGTATCGATGTTTGGTTGTGGTATTGACAGGTGTACACAGTGTATTGATGT
>NW_018462866.1:0-504 GCF_002113885.1 Mizuhopecten yessoensis
ATAAGCCAGGAAATTCATACCAGATATAATTGTAAATAAGCCTAGTAAGTCATACCAGACATAATGGTAAATAAGCATAGAAAGTCATACCAGATATAATGGTAAATAATCATAGAAAGTCACACCAGATATAATGGTAAATAAGCCTAGCAAGTCAAATCAAATATAATGGTAAATAAGTCTAGTAAGTCATACCAGATATAATGGTAAATAAGACTAGAAAGTCATACCAGATATAATGGTAAATAAGCATAGAAAGTCACACCAGATATAATGGTAAATAAGCCTAAAAGTCGAATCAGATATAATGGTAAATAAGCCTAGTAAGTCATACCAGATATAATGATAAATAAGCCTAGAAAGTCATAACAGATATACTGGTAAATAAGCCTAGCAAGTAAAATAAGATATAATGGTAAAAAGGCCTAGTAAGTCATACCAGATATAATGGTAAATAAGCCTAGAAAGTCTTACCAGATATAATGGTAAATAAGCCTAGAAAGT
>NW_018462867.1:0-504 GCF_002113885.1 Mizuhopecten yessoensis
TTCTGATATAATAGATTGTTTGGAAACTGTTCATAGGCTTTTTTTGATCGAGGAGCCTGGTGGGTGGCCATCTTATGAAACATGCGACTGCATAATATGTGCATGAGTGATGATAGGGTGGATGACACAAACACAATCTTATTCCGTCGTGGTAAATACTGTTAACGTTAATTCATTATAAAAAGAATGAATAAAATAAAAATAAAATAAAATAAAAAATTACCGGTTCGTTTGAGGCACTGGATACTGTACCTGTGCAGGACTCGCATGGATAGTAATATTGACGTCCTTGACCCTGGTACAGTGGTACACGGGTGATACACACGTACGTTCGCGGTGAACCTTCCAATTGTATTAACAGCAAGGTGGGGTTTTACAAGAACTTATACCAGGTATGATATAGTACCTACTATTATTATGAATCAATGCNCGTAATTAAAAAGGTAATGTATTACTGGGCCGCTTTGCCGATAAAAAAAGCGAGCCTTCCAGTAGTAATATGCT
>NW_018462868.1:0-504 GCF_002113885.1 Mizuhopecten yessoensis
CCTATTCCCTCCCCTATACGTACCTGACACCAAGTACCGTCCTATGCCCTGCCCTATAGGAACCTTACACCTAGTACCGTCCTAGTCCCTCTCCTGTATATACCTGACACTTAGTACCGTCCTATTCACTCCCCTATACTTACCTGACACCTAGTACTGTCCTATTCCCTCTCCTATACGTACCTGACACCAAGTACCGTCCTATTTACTCCCCTATACGTACCTGATGCCTAGTACCGTCCTTTTCACTCCCCTATACTTACCTGACACCTAGTACCGTCCTAGTCCCTCCCCTATGCGTACCTGACACCAAGTACCGTTCTATTCACTCCCCTATACGTAACTGATACCTAGTACCGTCCTATTCCTTTCACTATACATACCTGACACCTAGTACAGTCCTATTCCCTCCCCTATACGTACCTGGCACCTACTACCGTCCTATTCCCTCCCCTGTACGTACCTTACACCTAGTACCGTCCTAGTCCCTCTCCTGTATATACC
>NW_018462869.1:0-504 GCF_002113885.1 Mizuhopecten yessoensis
CAGTGTCTGTGTGTAATGGGACAAGAGGGATATTGACATCTATATGTCAATGTTACCATCGTCTGTGTGTAATGGGATAAGAGGTATATTGACAACTATATCTCATTGTTACCATCGTCTGGGTGTAATGGGACAGGAGGGATATTGACGTATATATCACATTGTTACCAGTGCCTGTGAATGATGGGACGAGAGCGATATTGACATCTATATCTCATTATTACCAGTGGTCTGTTTGTAATGAGAAGAGAGGGATAATGACATCTATATCTCATTGTTCCCAGTGTCCTTGTTTGATGGGACGAGAGGGATATTGACATCTTGTGTAATGGGACAAGAGGGATATTGACGTATATATCACATTGTTACCAGTGCCTGTGTATGATGGGACGAGAGCGATATTGACATCTATATCTCATTATTACCAGTGGTCTGTTTGTAATGGGAAGAGAGGGATAATGACATCTATATCTCATTGTTACCAGTGTCCTTGTTTGATGGGAC
>NW_018462870.1:0-504 GCF_002113885.1 Mizuhopecten yessoensis
GTTAATTCTATGAATATCCACATCAGTATTGTTAATTCTACGTATCCACATCAGTATTGTTAATTCTACATATCCACATCAGCATTGTTAATTCTACGTATATCCACATCAGCATTGTTAATTCTACATTTATCCACATCAGCATTGTTAATTCTACATATATCCACATTAGTATTGTTAATTCTACGTATATCCACATTATTATTGTTAATTCTACGTATATCCACATCAGTATTGTTAATTCTACGTATCCACATCAGCATTGTTAATTCTAGGATATCCACATCAGCATTGTTTATTCTACATATCCACATCAGCATTGTTAATTCTACGTATATCCACATCAGCATTGTTAATTGTACGTATATCCACATCAGTATTGTTAATTCTAAGTATATCCACATCAGTATTGTTAATTCTACGTATATCCACATTTTATTGTTAATTCTATGTATATCCACATCAGCATTGTTCTGCCCCTTTCTCACTGGTTAATAGACATGC
>NW_018462871.1:0-504 GCF_002113885.1 Mizuhopecten yessoensis
ATAGTACATGTTGTAACATATACACACAGTACATGTAGTAACATAGACACACAGTACATGTAGTAACACATACACACAGAACATGTAGAAACAGAAACAATCAGTACATGTAGTAACATATACACACAGTACATATAGTAACATATACACACAGTACATGTAGTAACAAAAAAAACAGTACATGTAGTAACATAGACACGCAGTACATGTAGTAACATATACACGCAGTACACGTAGTAACATATACACGCAGTACATATAGTAACATATACACGCAGTACATATAGTAACATATACACGCAGTACATATAGTAACATGTACTGCGTGTATATGTTACTATATGTACTGTGTGTATATGTTACTACATGTAGTAACATATACACACAGTACATGTAGTAACAAAAAAAACAGTACATGTAGTAACATAGACACGCAGTACATGTAGTAACATATACACGCAGTACATATAGTAACATATACACGCAGTACATGTAGTAACAAAA
>NW_018462872.1:0-504 GCF_002113885.1 Mizuhopecten yessoensis
TAATGTCAATAACAAGCGCTGCAGGGACACTAAAACAAAGACAGGTACTGATGACACAGTATAATGAAAGTAATGTCAATAATAAGCGCTGCAGGGACACTTAAACAAAGACAGGAACTGATGACACAGTATAACGAAAGTAATATCAATAACAAGCGCTGCAGGGACACTTAAACAAAGACAGGAACTGATGGCTGCAGGGACACTAAAACAAAGATAGGTACTGATGACACAGTATAACGAAAGTAATGTCAATAATAAGCGCTGCAGGGACACTAAAACAAAGACAGGTACTGATGACACTGTATAACGAAAGTAATGCCAATAACAAGCGCTGCAGAGACAATAAAACAAAGACAGGAACTAAGACACTGTATAACGAAAGTAATGTCAATAACAAGCGCTGCAGAGACACTAAAAAAAGACAGGAACTGATGACACTTTATATCGAAAGTAATATCAATAACAAGCGCTGCAGGGACACTTAAACAAAGACAGGAACTG
>NW_018462873.1:0-504 GCF_002113885.1 Mizuhopecten yessoensis
AATTCATCTTCGATATCCCCACTATTGCAGTATGCACATGTTCTTCCAATCCTATCTACATTGTAATACCTACCAATTTCAATATTTAATTTGTGAGATGACAGTCTATTTTTTGTAATCTCTTTCAGATTTGTATTTCCTATGGGTTTTGTTAAATATGGTTGTAAACCGAAATTTTCGCCAATAAACTTGTACAGTGAACACTTAGAAGATGAATCTATTTTTTCTTTACATTCTTGCTTAAATATATCACACATTCTGCTTTTAATAATATTCATAATATAATCGGAAGTATAGGTATCTCCATATTGCTATATGTACCCTACTCCCATTCTAAATAGTTCGTTTCTTACTCCATTCATCCATTCACTACCATGTTCTAACATTTCTTGATAACATGCCTGTAAAACACAATTGTCAGTTTGTTATACTTTTAACCAGTATTTAAAAAAATTAAATTTTCCTAATTATTTCCAAAGGCAATCTTCCTAATTCTTGGTAAAC
>NW_018462874.1:0-504 GCF_002113885.1 Mizuhopecten yessoensis
ACACAACTCTATGTGACACAAACCATGTACCCTACACACCACTCTTTGTGACATAAACCATGTAACCTACACACAACTCTATGTGACACAAACCATGCACTCTACACACAACTCTACGTGACACAAACCATGTACCGTACACATAACTCTATGTGACCCAAACCATGTACACTACACATAACTCTATGTGACCCAAACCATGTACCATACACACCACTATATATGACACAACCCATGTACTCTAGGCTTAACTCTATGTGACGCAAAATATATAACCTACACTCTATGTGACACAAACCATGCACTCTACACACAACTCTACGTGACACAAACCATGTACCGTACACATAACTCTATGTGACCCAAACCATGTACCCTACACACCACTATATATGACACAAACCATGTACTCTAGGCTTAACTCTATGTGACACAAAATATATAACCTACACACCACTCTATGTGACACAAAACATATACCCTATACACAACTCTATGTGACAC
>NW_018462875.1:0-504 GCF_002113885.1 Mizuhopecten yessoensis
TAGGTTTTACGTCCGCTTCACTACCGGATGTATCGGTTATCCAGCGGACGATATGCTCGGCTTTGCCACTATATATAGACCATAACACAGGCGTAGTGATATCTCCACGGGTCCGACTAACTACCGGATCTCTATTCCCCTCCGCATTAGCAAGGAAATAAGCAAAAAATAACTTTGATTCAATAATATTCGCTGTTTTATGTAAGACTATTAGAAAATGAGAATTAGATATATTGATTGATTAAGTTATGGAAATTGTATCGATATTTTTGTATTTATTTCCACGAGCTATATGTTGACGGGGAAAGTCACGAGACAACATTCCGTGAGCAATTCCATCGGCTGTTCTACCTCTTGAACAAACACCGCGAAATTCGAATCTAAAAGTGCGTTGTGAACTTAGAAATGAAAATTGAAGAAATTAAAAAATGTAAATATAAGAATAAAACAGTATCCTGCTCCGTGTTATGGTCCTATAACACGGAACAGAATGCTGTTTAATGT
>NW_018462876.1:0-504 GCF_002113885.1 Mizuhopecten yessoensis
AAAGTTAGAATGAACTCTTCAAAACGACACAGCTTTCTTTTTGGGTCACTCTTCTGCTTTTGTGAAACCTCTTGGTAGCTGGGCATTTCTTTAGTACCTCCATGGCCGGACCAGTACTTCAGTGTAGGAGAAGCTCTATTTAATATTCCTATGACAAATTTAAAAAATACACAAATTTAGATTGAAAAAATAATAAAAACTTTTTTTTCGGATTAACAATATATTGTTAAGCTAGTCTGGAGCTCAATCTGTAAGTGTAAAACTATGATTTTAAGCTATTTTTTTTATTTATCAACTTATGTATTAATGGAGGTAATCAGAAGTCCTTAACTTTGTATGAATTTACATTATCATACCCAGTATTTGTACTTGATTCACTGTACACCTATTTGAATATTGAAAATGCTAATCTATACCACTGAAGAAATTCATATAAGGATCTATGCATTAGCATACAAAGTATATTACACCAATATAATCAAAATATGCATGTGGCTCAATTTA
>NW_018462877.1:0-504 GCF_002113885.1 Mizuhopecten yessoensis
GCTTCACCTTAATAAAGATAGCAATGCATACGGTACAAAGAGAAGACATAATGACTTTTAAATGCAACAATAAGGCAATAAAAACCCGACGAATTGCTAAATATACACATCTTATAACATACACGGTCCCGAGCGTGGACATCCTGATCAACCAATCAAATGTTAAATATATCTGGAATCCTTATGAGTTTCAAATAGTTAATCCATTGAATATTATTACAATGATGAACTTTTTCATATAAATACTTTAAAACACACACGGTCGTTAGCGGGGACATCATTATCAGAAGACCAAATGATGAATATATCCGTTGTTTCTCGTTATGTAAAGTTAGCAATGAATATGGTCAAACGATGCGTCATTATTATTTTTAAATTGATATATACATTACATCAATGATGAAATGAATTTTTATTAATCATAACGTTTACGGTCCTGAACGGGGGCATCTTGATCAAAACCGTAAACTTTAAATACTTTTTGTTATTCAGCACATAAGCAAA
>NW_018462878.1:0-504 GCF_002113885.1 Mizuhopecten yessoensis
CTAGAGCATGTGTGAGCTATTACTATGATTATAGAGCTACGGTATGAGATATAGCTTGAGAGGGTACAAGATATATATAGCTATATAACTAGAGCATGTGTGAGCTATTACTATAATTATAGAGCCCTGGTATGAGATATAGCTTGAGAGGGTACACGATATATATAGCTATATAACTAGAGCATGTGTGAGCTATTACTATGATTATAGAGCTACGGTATGAGATATAGCTTGAGAGGGTACACGATATATATAGCTATATAACTAGAGCATGTGTGAGCTATTACTATAATTATAGAGNTGTCATAGTTAAGAGATGTTACCAAATACTGCTATAGCTAGAGAAGTTATATTTGGGCTACATAAATTTGCTATTTCCCTCATTCCCATTCTATAACTGTATACTAGGGAAGGTATGGCATATATCGCTGGGGTATGGCTAGAGAGGACAGGAGGTAAGTAGCGGTGGCTAGCTGCACATTTAAGGCAAAACACCATTATTTT
>NW_018462879.1:0-504 GCF_002113885.1 Mizuhopecten yessoensis
GGACGGACTACGTTTTTACGCGAAAGCATTCAAATGTAGCTTAAGTAGTGAAGAGGTCGTCATCATCATCATCATTTGAGGCCCAAGGCGGGATACTTGTAGTTTTTAGAAAAATTGAATTATTATTATTTTTTCAAAAAAAATTGCGATATTTTTTTTTACCTGTAACTGAGCAAAGAGGGTTAAAGATTCTGTAACATTCTTGGATGATACAGAATCTTAGCCCGAGACTGAGATAACCCGATCTCGCTCAGTTACATGTAATATATTTTATTATTCCAGCATCGCCGGAAATGCGGATATCTCGGTCTCGTATGCAAGAATCTGCGTCAACATGTCCAAATATTTTCTTGGAAACTACCACTCAAAATATGATGAAACTTCCCATGAACATTATTCAGTATGCGAAGAATTGCAAACAAAAAACTGCGCATCCAAGATGGCCATGGCTGCCGTGGCCTCTGATTAGTAGAATGTTTAATACTGTTAGAAGTGATACATGTA
>NW_018462880.1:0-504 GCF_002113885.1 Mizuhopecten yessoensis
ACCGTACTAACTGCTAGGGCAGTAATTTTCTCCTTTGAATACTGCGCACCTGCAATAATGATTCCGTAATGTACTCCTTGCGCAATCTTTTGACCATTTTGCAACTTTTCGTTTCGGAGCTGACACGGTACAACACTTTTCTTTCACTTATTTCTACACGGCCTGTCATTTTGTTTACAAAGAAACGGTGTGCTATGCGCATGCGCTAGTAGAGGGAAATCCCTGAACAAAACGTTGGTCAGACAGGTAGAAATACCGATGATTTTCTTAGATTTAATCATTTTTATGAATCTGTTTTAGCCAAATCCGATCGTTATTTTCCATAAGGAGNCTCCGATCGTTATTTTCCATAAGGAGTCTAACTTGATATGTTTATGTAGTATTTGAAAAAAAGACAAAAAATAAAGTTACTTCACCGTGATGCCCCTTTAACGTCCTATTGACATCTAAGGTCATTTATGAACGTGCCACCATGTGTGTTTTTAAGCATGAATGCGTCTATGT
>NW_018462881.1:0-504 GCF_002113885.1 Mizuhopecten yessoensis
ATATAGGAAGTCGTATATTGATGAAGGAAGCCGTATATTGATAAAAGAAGTCGTATATCGACGAGGAAAGCCGTATAACGATGAAGGAAGCCGTATATCGATAAACGAAGCCATATATTGATGAAGGTAGTCGTATATTGATGAAGGAAGCCATATATTGATGAAGGAATCCATATATCGATGAAGGAAGCCGTATTTTGATGACGGAAGCCGTATATTGATGAAACTGTATATCGACGAAGAAAGTCGTATATTGATGAAGGAAGCCGTCTATTGATGAAGGAAGCCGTATATCGATGAAGGAAGCCGTATATTGATTAAGGAAGCCGTATATTGATGACACTGTATATCGNCACTGTATATCGACGAGGGAAGCCGTATATCGATGAAGGAAGCAATAGATCGATGAAGGAAGCCGTATGTCGATGAAGGAAGCCGTCTATTGATGAAGGAAGTCGCATATTGACAAAGGAAGCAGTTTGTTGATGAAGGAAGCCATATATT
>NW_018462882.1:0-504 GCF_002113885.1 Mizuhopecten yessoensis
AATTACAATCACTAAAGCCTGACATGTGCATCAGAAACGTAAATTTGCACCAAAAGGGAAATAATCCTTTCTTCAAAAATCAAGTTTGTTTTAAAATATCGTATATTTGATGTAAAAGCATTATACCTTTGTAAATATATATTGATTAATTATCAATCATCGTTTTTTGTTGATGTTTATAGGTTCGTATATGAAACTGGTATAGTGATATCGACTGCGGACGTAGTTCGGGGTCTATATTATTCAAGCAGGTCAATATATCGCTTATTAATGGAGACAATTGTTCTAATTTTTATATAACATTTCATGTCTTTAGATAATATGAGAAATTAGAAACATCACGTCGATATGGTCTTGTGCAATAAAAGTGGGTCGATATACTTTAATCAACGAACCTAGGACCAGGGATTGNGCGTCGATATGGTCTTGTGCAATAAAAGTGGGTCGATATACTTTAACCAACGAACCTAGGACCAGGGATTGGCCAATTAAGATACAGGGGAA
>NW_018462883.1:0-504 GCF_002113885.1 Mizuhopecten yessoensis
AAAAGTTGGACTGGGGCATATCTTCTTTACTATTTCACCTGGAGTGCAAGGACATCTTTCGATGGTGGAGTGAACAGTGCAAGATTTAAGTCATTGTGACGTATGACTTGACCTTTGACCTTTACTTCTGGTGAACAAGGACATCCTGGGATGGCAGAGTGAAGTAGGTCACAATGACCTCACTGTGACCTTTATATGCTTCCTTACATAAGTGTACTGTTTGTGTATAGAAATTCTTATCGGTGGCCATGGGGGTCTATGGATTGCCCTCCAATACTTTGCCTTGTTAATTAACATTTTCTATGCACAGTAGAACACATTTCTTTCATTTTGTCTTGAGAACATTTTTCCCTAAAGGAATCAGGCAATATATTGACAAGGGTGTTAAAATAATAGTAAANACAAAAAGGCTTACATCGAATATCTGACAGGTTTTCTTAATTAAAATACTTTTTTTTAAAACTACCATTCATTTCTTTTTCATGGAAGAATATTCAGCGCACG
>NW_018462884.1:0-504 GCF_002113885.1 Mizuhopecten yessoensis
TGTGATATACCTAATTCTAATGTATAATGTGATATACCTAATTCTGATGTATAATGTGATATACCTAATTCTAATGTATAATGTGATATACGTAACTCTAATGTATAATGTGATATACCTAATTCTGATGCATAATGTGATATACCTAATTCTAATATATAATGTGATATCCCTAATTCTAATGTATAATGTGATTTACCTAATTCTAATGTATAATGTGATCTACCTAATTCTAATGTATAATGTGATCTACCTAATTCTAATGTATAATGTGATCTACCTAATTCTAATGTATAATGTGATATACATTAGAATTAGGTATATCACATATACATTAGAATTAGGTATATCACATTATACCTAATTCTAATGTATAATGTGACATACATGTAAATTACATTATATGGTATACCTGTATGTTATAATGTGATCTGATAAAACCTTAAATGTTTTATTATGAAATAAATCCAAGATATCTTAACACAGAAATGTTGAGTGGTTAAT
>NW_018462885.1:0-504 GCF_002113885.1 Mizuhopecten yessoensis
CTGTGGTTTCTGTGTCCCGTGTTAGATCATTGCTCGGGATCTTTGATTTTTTTGTTAGATAAGAGATTGGAATATCAGATCTCGGAATCTTTGGTTTTTGTGTCCTGTGTTAGATCATAGCTCGGAATCTCTGGTGTTTGTATCCTGTGTAAGATCAGAACTCGGAATCTCTGGTTTTTGTGTCCCGTGTTAGATAATAACTCGGAATTCTTGGTTTCTGTGTCCTGTGTTAGATCATAGCTCGGAATCTCTGGTTTTTGTGTCCTGTGTTAGATCATAGCTCGGAATCTCTGGTTTTTGTATCCTGTGTAAGATCAGAACTCGGAATCTCTGGTTTTTGTGTCCCGTGTTAGATAATAACTCGGAATCTTTGGTTTCTGTGTCCTGTGTTAGATCATAGCTCGGAATCTCTGGTTTTTGTGTNTAGATCATAGCTCGGGATCTCTGGTTTCTGTGTCTTTTGTTAGATCATAGCTCGGAATCTTTGGTTTCTGTGTCCTGTGT
>NW_018462886.1:0-504 GCF_002113885.1 Mizuhopecten yessoensis
AGCATGGAGGACTTTAATCCATTAAATAAAACACAACTTTCAACACTTGTATACATGCATTTTAATAAAATCCACGTCTTTGCGTTTAGACCCAATTCATAAATTTTGTACAATAATCCAGCGTGCCACACAGTGTCAAACGCTTTGTTACTATCCAAGAAACCAACGTGGACGTTGGAACCGTATTCAATATTATGACTAATGCATTCTTGAAGACTGAATGATGTGCATAAACTACACAAAATCTTTTGATAAGCAGACTGTTGTCTATATGGAAATACACGGGAATTTAAAACTCGTTGAATTCTTTGTGATAAAACCATCTCAAACATTTTATAACATATACAGGTCCCAGAAATCTATAGTACATGTTTGTATTACATATAAGTCCCGGTATGTAGTTCAATTGTTAGGATAACAAAAAGGTTCCTGATGTAGACAAAACGTTTGTATCACATGCAGGTCCCAGATATATAGATCACGTGTTGGTATCACATATAAGTC
>NW_018462887.1:0-504 GCF_002113885.1 Mizuhopecten yessoensis
CTAAAGATTTGGATGATGTCATTATCGCGGAAGGTACAAACTTACGATACGTAGTCTCATACATAGGTCTCAAGGTCGTAATACAAATAATATTACGTTCAAATGTCATAACCTCATTTGATCTATAAACAACAAAGTGTTATTTATATCTGGTATTTCAATTTTATTGTTCTTTGTGTATTCTATGACAATTAAGCTTTGATAAATTTATGTTAAGAAGTTCGTCTTAAATAATAGTATGCGGTTAAAACAAATTACATATAGTACAAATTAGAAGGGTACTTGGTATTATTTGATCACTATCGCTCTACATTAAGCAAGGATATATGGTGTTACATTTAAATATTTGACTATGTAATGTATTATACTGATTTAAGTCGGACAAGATAAATGGATAGATACAATTGTAATAGTGTTTTAGAGCACCCCTAACGTTAAAACAAAATAAACCAACTAGTGTAGGGAGGTTTAATTTGATGTCTGTTATTTTGTGTCAGTTGCTGC
>NW_018462888.1:0-504 GCF_002113885.1 Mizuhopecten yessoensis
CTTGAGGCTCCTTTGTCCAAAGATATTCTAGAACAAATTTGGTCAAAATTCTTCTATTGATTGAAAAAGATTTTTAAAGATTTACCTATTTTCCCCTATTTGGCCTCGCCCCTTTGCCCACAGGAGGACCATACCCTCCGTTTATACAAAACTGAGAACCCTTTGACCAATGATGCTCCAGACCAAATTTGGTCAAAATCCCTCATCGGTACAAAAGGAAGAGGATCTTTGATGTTTTCCTCGATTTCCTCAAATGGGCCCCACCCATCTGCCCCTAGAAGGGGGCTTACACACCTCAGTTTATACAAAATTGATTATTTTGTCCCTAATCATGCTTCAGACTGTATTTGCTTTAAATCCCTTTACTTGTATAGCAGGAGAGAAAAAAATCCTCTATTTTCCCTANTCCCTATTGGACCCCGCCCCTTCAACCCCAATGGGCCGCACCCTCCGTTTATCCAAACTTGAGTCTCCTTTCTCCAAAGATGCTCTAGGACAAATTTG
>NW_018462889.1:0-211 GCF_002113885.1 Mizuhopecten yessoensis
TAACAATGGACCTTTGAGGTGTATGATGTTTGTGTAACAATGGACATGTGAGGTGTATGATATTTGTGTAAAAATGGACCTGTGAGGTGTATAATATTTGTGTAACAATGGACCTGTGAGGTGTATGATATTTGTGTAACAATGGACATGTGAGGTGTATAATATTTGTGTAACAATGGACCTGTGAGGTGTATGATATTTGTGTAACAAT
>NW_018462889.1:295-504 GCF_002113885.1 Mizuhopecten yessoensis
TGAGGTGTATGATATTTGTGTAACAATGGACCTGTGAGGTGTATGATATTTGTGTAACAATGGACCTGTGAGGTGTATGATATTTGTGTAACAATGGACATGTGAGGTGTATAATATTTGTGTAACAATGGACCTTTGAGGTGCATGATATTTGTGTAACAATAGACCTTTGAGGTGTATGATGTTTGTGTAACAATGGACCTTTGAGG
>NW_018462890.1:0-504 GCF_002113885.1 Mizuhopecten yessoensis
CCGGACAAGTTACTGCGGACGACAGACATCCAGACATCCAGACAGTGTAGTTCCAGTATACCCCCCCTAACTTCGTTGCAGGGGTATAATAATGTAATTGAGTGGGTAGTTGGTGAGTTTGGACCAAAAGAGTTTGACATTTGCATATCAATTGACAATTGTAATGTTTCAAAAAGTTTCGACCCCCCCCCCATCAGGTAACACATTCATTAATGTAGTCAATAGGCTTTTAAACAAAGGTTCTTTCATTTAAACGTAGGAATGATCCAGAAAAAGGTTTTAATTTGAAACTCTGAAAATATCCAGATTTGTCAAACAGTTTTCAAAATGGGAGTGGTAAATTTACTCCAATTTTGATAAGCCCTGATGTCCTATGCCATTATCCCATTTGTTAATGAGTCTTTGTTCATGTATGAATGATACATATATGTACATGGAAAAGTTATTTAAATTATCATCTTTGTAGTACTTACTGGTAACATATTATGGAGTTTTTGTAGTACT
>NW_018462891.1:0-504 GCF_002113885.1 Mizuhopecten yessoensis
CGTTGTAATCTTGCCAAGTTAATGCTTTACGTCCTTAATCACGGTAAGGATGAAAGAACTGGTAAGCAAGTTGGTCCAGATTTCGGTCCAGTTCCAGAAGGTCCAATTCCATTCGACTGGATGTGGGAAACCTATGACAAGGCTATGGATTGGATTGCCAATCTTTACGTTAACACTATGAATGTTATTCACTTCTGTCACGATCAATACTGTTACGAATCTCTTCAAATGGCTCTCCACGATACCGATGTTCGTCGTCTTATGGCTTTCGGTGTTGCTGGTCTTTCTGTCGTTGCTGATTCATTCTCAGCTATCAAATACGCTAAGGTTACCCCAATCCGAGATGCTAAGACCGGTTTAACCATTGACTTCAAGATCGAAGGTGACTTCCCAAAATTCGGTAACGATGATGACCGTGTTGATTTCTTCGCTAAAACAGTTACCGACAAGCTTATTACTAAGCTTAGAAAAACACCAACCTACCGTGGAGCTACCCACACTCTT
>NW_018462892.1:0-504 GCF_002113885.1 Mizuhopecten yessoensis
TAATGAACATGTTCTAACCTACAAACACGAGAGTGGTTCAGATAATGAACATGTTCTAACCAACAAAAAAACACGACAGTGGTTCAGATAAAGAACTTGTTCTAACCATAGAACATGAGGGTGATTCAGATAATGAGCATGTTCTAGCCTACAAACACCAGAATGGTTCAGATAATGAACTTGTTCTAACCTACAAACACGAGAATGGTTCAGAAATGAGCTTGTTCTAACCATAGCACACGAGGGTGATTCAGATAATGAACATGTTTTAACCTACAAGCACGAGAGTAGTTTTGATAATGAACATGTTCTAATCTACAAACACGGGAGTGGTTCAGATTATGATCTTGTTTTTACCTACAAATACGAGTTTGGTTCAGATAATCGACTTGTTCCTACCAACGAACACGAGTTTGAAATAGATAATGAACAGGTTCTTACTTACAAACATGTGAGTGTTTCAGATAATAAACTTCTGCAACCAACAAACACGATAGTGGTTCA
>NW_018462893.1:0-504 GCF_002113885.1 Mizuhopecten yessoensis
CTCAACCATTTTATGCAGATGTCCCTCAGTAAGGTAAGTCAGATAGACAAGTTTATATTGATAAGAGGATATACCTCATCAGGTCTAAGGTCCTGGTCCATTCATAACATTGATAAGTTGATACAAGACACAGGGGCTTCTTCCTCGTCACTGCTATTGTAGTCTATGCAGTCAAATCTGTGATTTTGCTTCTATTTCAAGATATTTTATTGTTTCCAAAAGGATTAGACAAAAGGCTTAAGCCTGAATAAGTTTTCTGCATATTAGTCGTGCTTCTATTTGACTAGTAAAGTTTTATTTTAAAGAAATGCTTCAAAACATATTTTTGACTTTTCCTTGGAAAATGTCTAGCCTCAAATGTATGAAACTGTACATCAGATTTAACTTTAGACAGTTTGCTGTAGGACCTAATGGTTTTGGTTCTGTAGGAGATATTACCTGGGATTCATTTGTTACTACACAGTATGTTACTGGCTCAAAAGGAACACAGGGCACTAACTTATA
>NW_018462894.1:0-504 GCF_002113885.1 Mizuhopecten yessoensis
CTGTTTATAACAATATTAAATGATACGAATATACAGTTTATATAACGTTCATGTATCCATGACGGTCACAAGGCTGTCGCTTATACGTATATATACCGGTGACATATATTACCTAGACATTTCACCTTGATTTTTGTGCATTCCCCTAGTCACAATCATCCAGTGTTGAGGCCGGTATGCCTCCCCGCAGCTAGTAAAACAGACTGTAAGCTCAGTATGACCTGGGTTTAAATGAATTTTAGAGAACATATCATTTCAGAGCATTCTGTTGAGTTGCAAAATAGATTGACAGGCTATAAACCTTGGAAGTTATTGTTGCGTAGACAAAAACCTTAATGCCTTACTGTTGACTACGTTTACCGTTATATAATGTGACTAATGTAAATATATTCAAATCACATATACAAAGGTACAAATTCCGGTTTTAAATCGGGGTCTTTGAATATGACCTAAAAGATATTGGAATTTTGGGTGAGTATAGCATCTTTTTAGGGGGCTTCTTGA
>NW_018462895.1:0-504 GCF_002113885.1 Mizuhopecten yessoensis
ATATATATATATATATATATATATATAAGTGCAACACTGTAACAACAGTCTGGTGTAAGTGTTACATAGTAACAGCAATCTGGTGGAAGTGTAACACTAACAACAGTCTGGTGTAAGTGGTACACTGTAACAACAATGAGGTGTAAGTGTTGCACAGTAACACAAGTCAGGTGTAAGTGTATCACTGTAACAGCAGTGAGTGTAAAAGAAACACAGAAACAACAGTTGGGTGTAAGTGTAACACTGTAACAATAGTGAGGTGTAAGTTTAACATTGTAACAACAATCTGTTTTATGTGTAGCACATTAACAACATTCTGGTGTAAGTGTTTCACTGTAACAGCGGTGTAGTGTAAGTGTAACACTGTTACAACAGTCTTGTGTAAGTGTTGCACAGTAAAAACAGTCTGGTGTAATTGTAACACTATAACAATAGTCAAGTGTAAGTGTAACACTGTTTCAACTGTCTTGTGTAAGTGTAACACTGTTACAATAGGCTGGTGTA
>NW_018462896.1:0-504 GCF_002113885.1 Mizuhopecten yessoensis
AATCCCACAGTTAGGTATGCATGCCCAAATCTCATGACAGTAAAAGAACAATGAAAAGAAGTGTCTCGAAAGAGTAAGTACCATTGTCTCCATTGACAATATCCGTCAAGAAAATCTAGGTCAAATCCAAGTAATGTCACGTCCTCATGACAATATCCGGGGTAGTTACAACAAAACACAGTTATGAGCATGACAAAAACATTGACATTCATGTCCCACGAAATAGCATTTTAAACAGCACCTGTGTTAATCAGAATATATTATTTTCCACAGGATTTCTGCTGTACTTTATGTTTATATACATCAGCGGTATTGGAGTATACTGGAAAGAGTTGACCTTGCTCCGGAACTACCTACCCGACTCCGACTCCATATTTAACATCACGATAGCTCCAAACCTTATCGCCTGTATGATTTTCTGCTCCATGACGGATGGGTGTCGGTTTATCTCTTACACAGCTATCACTTCCGTGTGTACACGCCATCACAAATGGATGGAATACC
>NW_018462897.1:0-504 GCF_002113885.1 Mizuhopecten yessoensis
AAATAAAATAAAATTAATGAATGGAACAAATAAGATAGATTATTGCATTCCACATAGCAAAAACATACAGATAATTGAAATGTGTTTCATCAGAAAAATACTTATCGCATACCTTCAATAAAATGTTTTTTAATGAGGTACATGAAGGCAAATTATGGCAAATTATGAGTATGAAAGGATGTAAACGAGAGAGAGCGTGCTGATTGGAAAACAATTAAAATGTTATTATTGCAATATACTTTTTCCAAAAATAAGAAAAAATAAAAAGAAGAGGATGTAACTATTATACAGATGTATTTTGTTATACTGGTATATTTTTCTAACCTGATATATTTGTCTTTACTATACAAGTAAACATGACACTTCGGTTGACGAGGAATAATGAGCAAGTGTTTAGGTCGCGATCATGATCTAATTGGGAATATGTTATTTCCTTGTTTGATATCAAGGTGTATGTTATTTCCTTGTTTGATATCAAGGTTTATGTTTCCTTGTTTGATATCA
>NW_018462898.1:0-504 GCF_002113885.1 Mizuhopecten yessoensis
TTACTAAGACTACAGGTCCCTGTTACTAAGACTACAGGTCCTTTGTTACTAAGACTACAGGTACTCTGTTACCAAGACTACATGTCCTCTGTTACCAATACTATAAGTCCTCTGTTACTAAGACTACAGGTCATCTGTTACTAAGACTTCAGGTCCTTTGTTACCAAGACTACAGGACCTCTGTTACTATGACTCAAGGTCCCCTGTTACTAAGACTACAGGTACTCTGTTACCAAGACTACAGGTACTCTGTTACTAAGACTTCAGGTCCTTTGATACCAAGACTACAGGACCTCTGTTACAAAAACTACAGGTCCTGTGTTCCTTAGACTACAGGTCCTTTGTTACTAGGACTACAGATCATCTGTTACTAAGACTACAGGTCCTTTGTTACTTAGACTACAGGTCTTCTGTTACTAAGAATACAGGTCATCCATCACTTAGATTACAGGTCCTCCATTACTAAGACTTCAGGTCCTCCATTACCTAGACTACAGGTCCCTG
>NW_018462899.1:0-504 GCF_002113885.1 Mizuhopecten yessoensis
CAATATATGGACTATATTTGTACATTATTTAAATACGTAGACTTTCACTAGATTCAGTATCGGAGATAAAATAGATAGGATTTCACAAGTTTCAATTATTGATAAAAATATTATCATTTGATTCTTAATGGCCCATTAACATAAAAGAGGCCATTAGGACCAATAACAAAGTTTACAAATATGTTATGACACTATGGTTAGCTATATTTTTATTTACAGACCAACAGTTTTTGAGGTTGGTAAGAGTTGTAGAGTTATCTACAGTTTCGAAATGAGTTTTGAGATCTGTTTTATCGTTATACAATTTTCTCTCGGTGGCTGAAAGTCTAATAGCAAGTGTTTTACTGTAACATATGTTACATACTTTGTGACATACTTTGAAATGAGGTTTGTCTTTTAGCTTTTGAATTAATTAAAATGGGTAATGTATGAATAACCAACCTGACAACAACCTCGTCTCGAAGGTTTCTCTTATATAGCTGGGATACAATTCACCATTTTTAG
>NW_018462900.1:0-504 GCF_002113885.1 Mizuhopecten yessoensis
CTTAACACTGGTCAAGATTTAGAGGCTCGAGTACTAGATAGGGATTGAATGTTCTTAACACTGGTCAAGATTTAGAGGCTCGAATACTAGATAGGGATAATGTTCTTAACACTGGTCAAGATTTAGAGACTCAAACACTAGATAGGAATAGAAAGATCTTAACACTGGTCAAGATTTACAGATTCATGTTTTTCCATCCCTACCGTCTTTGTATGTATGATGTCACAATGCTTTAGTCTATTGGTCCCACCCCGGGGTCAGACAAAGAAATCTCATGACACTCAGGGTAATGCATGGGATTAGGCTAGTCACAGATATGAGAAAAGCATGGGTATTATTTGCAGAATTTTGTAAAAGATTTAAGTGATAGGAGCACTTAAGTTTAAACAAAGATTAACTTGCTATAGCATTGTATAAAATATGTAATAAGTATAATAATCCTCACAAAGTTCTGACTTAGATGGTATTAGAATGTTTTGCCTTGATCTGTACTGAAATGATATC
>NW_018462901.1:0-504 GCF_002113885.1 Mizuhopecten yessoensis
TTACGAACGAGTCAGAAAAATCCCCAGACAGTGACCTTAACGGTCGTATCGGAAGTTACGGTACCGCAAGTTCAGAGAGGAAGGCTTAGGATTTTCTATGATTGTCCTGATGTGGTCACTTTACAGTGCACAGGACGGACAGCTGGGTTGTGTATTCTTTCTGATGACACGAAGTACCAGATATTTCATACAGCCGGCTGCTGCCAATCTTGTTTCTGCAGATGCAAAAGAAGTCCGTCTTGAAAGTAACATAATTCACTAAATAACATCAATTTTTGTTTCTTTTAACAAAATCAGGAAACTATCATAACATATCAAAAAGTTCCCAACAAAAGACGTGGCCTTTACTGACACGGAGACCCGAAAGGTGATACATGTACATGTATACAGGTGTTTGGTACTTCTATTTCGGAATGAACACACTGAGCGTTATTTTACCCAGGTTCAATTTAAACGTATAAGTACTAACCAATTCTCTCAAATATCTTAAGGTCTGATAATCAG
>NW_018462902.1:0-504 GCF_002113885.1 Mizuhopecten yessoensis
GTCCTATATAATTTGTATATAGAGTTGATGTTACTACAAATAATCCTACCAAGTCATTGTCTCGTAACAAACTGTACTATACTGGTTTGTAAATATAGGTCAGCTCATTTCACTTAACATTTTGACTACGGACTTGTATGGTTACTAGTTACTGATATTGTTGTAAACTGTTGCTAAGACTGCAGACTGTTGCTATGACTACAGGCTTGTTTTTATGACTACACACTGATGCTATGACTACACACTGTTGCTATGACTACAGACTGATTTTATGACTACAGACTGTTGCTATGACTAGACTGTTAATATGACTACCGACTGTTAATATGACTACAGACTGTTACTATGACTACAGACTGATGCTATGACTAGACTGTTAATATGACTACAGACTGATGCTATGACTACAGACTGTTGCTATGACTACAGACTGATGCTAGGACTACAGACTGTTGCTACGACTAAAGACTGTTGATATGACTACAGACTGTTGCTAGGACTACA
>NW_018462903.1:0-504 GCF_002113885.1 Mizuhopecten yessoensis
CTGCAGCAGCTTGGTGAAAACCAAAGGTGCAGTTGTGAGCCCGAATGACATAGTCCAGAACTGGAAGACCTTTCCGTTGCATGTGAAACAGAGGTACTTCCGTGCCGACTTCTTGATGGGGATATGGAAGTAGTTGATAATGCCCTGAGGAGTCTCCATCTTGAAGTGAGGAGAAACTACGTGCCTGTTGAAGGCACTTAGATCTATGATTGGATGCCACACCCTGGACTTCCTCCGAACCAGAAACATTCTGGAGTAGAAGCCAGAGATACATGCCGACATAGGGACCTCCTCGACCATGTCCTTAGTAAGCATGGTCCTTACTTCCTCCTGAAGCGCCAAAGCCTTTTCCTGATCCCCTTAAGGAGGAAATAGATTGGCTCTGACTTTAAGGGCGGATCCGGCAACAGGATCCGGCAACAGAATACCTAACGGTAACCCCTTCATGACCACAGACAAGGCCCATGCATCTTCCATGATTTACCTGCACTTCGGGTGGAAAGC
>NW_018462904.1:0-504 GCF_002113885.1 Mizuhopecten yessoensis
GAAGGTGGTATAGATATACACGAAAATAATAATGTCAGAGTTTATATTGTCAGGTTATTACATCAGATAAATCATGAGTAATCGTGACTGAGCTTTTTGCCATAATTTCAGAGGCACAGTTTGGTAGGGATGGTCGACCGTTCCATCCTATGTTTTACACGACGAAGCCTAACTACTACCAGTTCATGCATGTAAGTATTAACCACATCAGTCGTTTCTCTTCTGAAATGGTCAGGCCATGGTTTATCAAAACGAAATTCTGAAGCAATTATTATGTTTTGATGATCTGTTTAACGCTTTCCGTACCGTTGTCTTGTACACATGACAATCAATGAGCTTCCTGGTCCCAGTTTTCGTGAATAGACGACAAATGTATATGCGTCTCATGCCCGTTGTCCTGTACACATGACAACAGACTTTGGTGTTACCTGTCTTCTGCTAAACTTATTCTAGCACACAACAGTCGTGTAATTTCAATTATTGTTGCTAAAATCAGCACCCATT
>NW_018462905.1:0-504 GCF_002113885.1 Mizuhopecten yessoensis
GGGGGGGGGGGGGGGGGGGGGGGGGGGGGCAGAGGTCATTTAACGGTACATGTAGTACTGTTAATATTACCACACACTTCCTTTTATTTAATAATGTAAACATTTTGAGTTGGTGCTGTTATCTAGAGGCACTGCAACATATGTGTTAATATAGACCTATAAATAACTGAAGTTGCTTTGTCGTTGAACTTATTTTTCGTGTGTTGTGATAATGATATTTTCCTGATTGAACAAAACATGAATTTTGTTGCATTTATCTGGTAAAATGAGTGGGCATTACCCGTCAAAAAATGTATTTTTTAATTAAAAAAAAGATAAAAAAATACGAAACACGTAGTTATTATACAATAGCCAAAATAAGTGTATACAGTAACCAAACTTAATGATAAATAACCCTCCTTGAAGATAAATAATCCCCCTAGATGGTATATAACCCATCCTAGAGGATATATAACCCTTCTAGAGGATATATACCCATCCTAGAGGATATATACCCATCCTAGA
>NW_018462906.1:0-504 GCF_002113885.1 Mizuhopecten yessoensis
TATATCTGTGTAGGCGATACATCGTGTAATAAAAGGTATATCTGTTTATGCGATACATGGTGTTATAATAGGTATATCTGTGTAGGCGATGCATCGTGTATTCATAAGATATCCGATATATGCAAAACATTACGTAATTAGTAGATATCCGATACAGGCGATACCTCATGTAATCATAAGTTATCCGATAGGCGATACTTCATGCAATCATACGATATCCAATTTGCCTATACCCTGTGTAATCCAGATAAGATATCTGATACAGGCGATTCCTCATGATATCATGGGATAACCGATATTGGCGATACTTTATGTTATTATATGATATTCGATACAGGCGATACTTCATGCAATCATACGATATCCAATATTGCCTATACCCTGTGTAATCCAGATAAGATATCCGATATATGCGATACTTCGTGAAATCATTAGGTACTCGATATAGGCGATACATTGTGTAATCATAAGATAACCGATATAGGCGATACTTCATGTAATCAT
>NW_018462907.1:0-504 GCF_002113885.1 Mizuhopecten yessoensis
TATTTTGACTATGAAATACTGTAAAGCGCTTTAGAGTGGCATATGCTAGCTAGATAGGGCGCTATATCAAATTTTGTATATGTATTTATTGATTTTTATTTTAATATTAAACAGAACCTTTCCTGACCTCTGCAGATGTCTAGCTGTATGACAAAATTGATCGATTGGATTGTCATAACAGGGAAATATATTGCAACTATCGCCTCAGAATTTACATTTTCTGAGATTTATCATTGTAATTTCTAAGGTTTTGGTAAATCTAAAGAGCTTAGACCACAAATTTGTTTCTCATCGACAGCAATGCACTGACAACGTCATTGTGCCGGCAATGAAAATTGTATTGGTACATGTGGATTAGGATATATAAAGGTAGGTAATATCCTGATGAATTTAGGATTTCAATACTCTGGGATTACATTTCATGTAGACTTTTTTATGGTTAGTGACGTCATCATCAGTAAAATTCTTGTTTCAATACAATGTTTCTCCTTTTGAGAAAAAAAA
>NW_018462908.1:0-504 GCF_002113885.1 Mizuhopecten yessoensis
GTCGTTGATGAAGCAGACGACGCTTACCCTACCGGAACAAATCTTTGTTTCGTTCAAATTTTGCTTTATATCCAGAATTCAAAATTGAAATTACGGTGTTGTTCAAATTAAGATATTTTTCGCTCTTTTGTCATCCATTTGTTGTTTACAATCGTGTATCAATTGTGTATAGAGAGAAAAGTGGAAAACATTATTACTTCTCGAAATAACACAAAGTAATTCTTTGTTCAGAAAACGTTATTTGGTTGACATACTCACTCATGGTGGTTTTCTAGTGATTCAAATATTTGCTTTAAATGTTTGCTCTGTTGAAACATATCGTCCCGTCTGTAAAAGCGAAAAGCTAACATTTACCAAATTGTCCCACTTTTAAAAATGTTCAGCCTTTAGAACGCGCTTATGACATCTTTTAATCAACCTACATTTTATCATGTATAAAAACAAGTTCAGGTTGTGCTTTGTTCATAACTATAGTAGTAAGGGTTATCATGCTCATCGATGGAT
>NW_018462909.1:0-504 GCF_002113885.1 Mizuhopecten yessoensis
AGTCATTGTCATAAATTGTTAAGGTTCTATTCAACGTTAACATGATTGATAGTGTGTTGTTCTTTTTATAGTTATTAATAAGTTGGACTTGAAGTCTATTCAACACATGATTAGTATTTTGCGGACTAGTACAGACATGGAGGATGACATAGAAAAGGCAGGAAGAGAAAGAACCTACATTGGTGGGAAATGATGGGATCCTGAGGATTCATCCTGATAAATGTAGAGTATACTGCACATGAAATGCATGTCTTCATCAAAAACGGCTGCATTGACAAGAAAGGGTGTTTTAAATGTTCCTCACGAGGTCCTGAATACTGTACACTTGTGCGCAATATAGTCGCCTTGGATTTTATCAGGCATTATCAATTCCCTCAGGGGACCGTTTAGGCCCATACACCTCTTGTGTCTACACTTGATCGGGTTGACGGGACATAATTACCAGTTGGATATTATAGCTGCTTCGGAATAATTGACTGCTCGTGCCTTTTCATGTTCATATCA
>NW_018462910.1:0-504 GCF_002113885.1 Mizuhopecten yessoensis
CTAGAAAGTGTATTTTTACGGCTCTGAATATTGACCAAAATTCATCATAACTCTATAGCGTGTGATCTCACTCCCCTCATCGTCTTGCATTTACCTCCGCTGTCTGAATTTTGAACTAATTGCTAACAAATAGATTATTAGACATACTGACTAAACATAATTGCTCTTTGATATGTATTCGATCGCCACATGTGGTTTTAAGTGAACACATAACTCTGAAATTGTAGTATTTGTATTCTGAAAATGGTTGATGATCAGTGTTTTACTAATGACCGCCATTTAGCCTCTGTATATTGACCAACATTCATCATGATGCAATGTGATTCACTCCCACTCATCGTCTTGCATTCGTATCCGGTTAAAACGGCCTCACTGCAGTAACGGCGCTAGTAAAAACGTCCCTAGTGAAAACGGCCCTACCCTATATATAGTATATACTATATAGAACGGCATGTACTGCAAGTGCATAATACAAATACATAACTTGATATTATGTTAATAAAG
>NW_018462911.1:0-504 GCF_002113885.1 Mizuhopecten yessoensis
GAAGCACCGGAAGTGGACAAAGTGTTTACAGATCAAATTCTTACGGGGTTTGAAAAAAATAGAATTCTTTAATCATATCGAAAATAATCAAAATTTAGCATTTATTTAGGGTTTAAATACGTTTTGTAACATTTTTGAGTGTATACCATACAGTTCCGTTCAAAACAATCCAATGATGTACTTTAGCACATCCTGGAGAATATCTTAGAACGGAACTGTGTTGCTTACCGTTTAAGATACATTTTAAACAAACTGTTTTACCAAATGGCGGAACAATCATTTTTCCGGGAATAAGATCGTGATTTCTATGGTTACCAGTTCCGTCAGTCGGCGAACGTCAATCGGAAACCAGTAGAGAATATTCGTCATATTTTGAATTTGACGCCCCGTTATGATTTATCCCCTTTCACTCAAACAGCTTGAAGAAAAGACTCAAACAGTTTTCGATTGGAAACCATGGTGGGTATACTTACTTATATTTACGTTTTCTCTGCCTATTATGTT
>NW_018462912.1:0-504 GCF_002113885.1 Mizuhopecten yessoensis
AAGGCTAGTTGCATTTTATGTTATTTTTAGAAAGAATTTGTATTCACGTTTCCTGTTACATGTATGTTTCAGTTTCCTATGCAATCGTGTGTTTCAGCAAAAGATTATTTTAACTATCAATATCAAGATTATCTTGATAAACATATATCACCTTAGTAAAGTAACTAATGATTGTATTAGTTACATTTATTAGCAACCTGTGGTTATCTCATAAGGCATTTAAGGATCCCTGTCCCACTGCCCTGTAGTTTTACGTACACACAGTTACCTCCCCTTACCTTCCATTTAGATATAGCTGTAGTATATGTACAGTTGGGCCCGAACACTTCCGTTGACTCATCAATCAGTTAGGGAGATTGTATAACAGTCGGAAGTCCAGGGTTGGAATCCCCGTCTAGCCCCTCTAAATTTTTACATTCAGAACACAATTATTGATAATATTTTGTTTATTTCATCTTCATTATTATTTACATTTTCAGAAATGATTTTACAAAGACACAGTCA
>NW_018462913.1:0-504 GCF_002113885.1 Mizuhopecten yessoensis
ATGAAGATGGTACAAAGGTGGGTGCCAAGATCCCTCTGGGATCTCGTGTTTTTTAAATGTGTATATATTTCCTCAACAGAAATAGTAGAAAAGCTGGGAGTGGATGTGTTTGGACAGGTAGCAACAAAAAAGCAGTTTGAATGTGTCTGTCCAAATTGTCAGCGGAACCTTGCAGCATCCAGATTTGCTCCACACCTTGAAAAGTGTATGGGCATGGGCAGAAATAGTTCAAGAATAGCAAGTCGCCGCCAGGCCCGTATCGCCAAGGAAAGTGAAACAAGGTACTTGTTTATCTCACTTGTCTGCCAAACAGGTCTGTTCTAGTTATATAAATAGAGCACCTCTGGAAAAAATTAAACAGAAAAGTGTGTAATTAGGACTGAATCTGCCAAATAATGATGCTAAGGTAATAGTAGTGTTGTACTGACTAATAATTTAAGTCAAATGGAATAACATTTGAATAAAAGGAATCAATTAGGAGGCACAGTAGTCAAGTGGTAGGAT
>NW_018462914.1:0-504 GCF_002113885.1 Mizuhopecten yessoensis
AGAAAACCAAAGTGAGCAAAGTGAGTGCCAGGGAACTCACATAGATACAATGTCCAGCTGGGGTTCATGAGATATTGTAATGTTTACGTACACAAGGTTATGACAGATGGACGGGCAAGGATGCACAGTTGACACACAGATGCACAAAGTGATTACTATGTACCCCACTTACTAAAGTGGGTGTATAATTATGATTATGATGATAAAACTATTGTAACATATTAATGACAACTGTTATGAAAACTGAAATAACAAGGAAATGAATTGGAGAAGACAACTTTGACACATTTTTTCATAATCCAAAACCTCATGATCAATAAACAATTTCCGAACAATGGATAATCATGAGCAGTGATTTTTTTCGACTCGAAATATGTTAGATTATCCTTTAATATATTCCATGATAAAAATAGGAACTTACATTGTCACATCGTCCTCATTTTCTGCATTATCAATGAAAGCTGGTGTTTCGTCTCTACAAGGAAAAGATATTTAATCATTAAA
>NW_018462915.1:0-504 GCF_002113885.1 Mizuhopecten yessoensis
GATCTCTTTGAAACTTGGTATACATTATAATCATGATATGAAGTCGTGCTTCCCTTAAAAGAATTTTGATTCGACAGTTTCAAATTTGACGGGCGTATAAAAAATCATTTAATGATATCATTTCAATGACAGATAGATCGAAAGTCGATCAGTTTGAGAAAAAGTCATTTGAGACTTAAGTCTTTAGCAATGGTCAAGGTCAAATTGGGCAAAATAAAGTTAATTAAGGCTAAAGATTGAGAAGGGCAAAGTTAACGCTACCTAGATTTTTATATAATGAACAAGATCATATGTCTCTCATTATCAGCCGTTATGCAAATTTGCTTTGCATTTAATTGACTTTGGGATGAAGACCACTTTGACCTAATTACTGCCAGGGATCAGTCTAGGTTTAAGGGGAATCTACCCGTTTTCAGATTTGGGAGAAATTAAAATTTGATACAAGGCTCTAGCATCATAAAGGTAAAAGATAAATGTTTTGTCGGACATACATGTGTGCAGTAT
>NW_018462916.1:0-504 GCF_002113885.1 Mizuhopecten yessoensis
TAACTCATTCACCCCTGAAATTTCATAATGAACTATTCCAACCATGAAATTGGAAGAGTTCAAATGTGTTATCAGGGGTGAATGAGTTAATTTAAAAACAAAAGTACAGTTACCATCATATGAATTATGATGATACAATATTTATAACAAAAGTATAGTAACAGAAATGAAACAAATGTGAACTTTGACCTTCATTGATGACCTTGTCATGATCAATACAGCAATGACTCCTAGTGCTGTTATACATGAACTATATGATAAAACAGCTGTACAAGGACTGCACTACATGTGAACTACAGTGGCTGGAATTTGTTTGAACTCTGACCTTGTCTTCGGAGTGAAAAAGTTACACCATGTCAATGAAAGTGCATTAAAATACAAAGGAATTAAAAATATTATGGGCAGATTGGTCGAGTGGTTAACACTTCGGCCTTCCACGCAGACGGGTTTTGATCCCCCAAGTCGTCGCACGCATGAAATATCAGAGAAAGTGTTTTTCTCCTG
>NW_018462917.1:0-504 GCF_002113885.1 Mizuhopecten yessoensis
TCAAAGTAAAATGGAATTAATAGCACAGCGTCAACTTACAACGGCTGTAATTGTACAAAGAACATGGAACAAGGTAATTTGATGGAATGGTAAACACTCCTGCATCGTCTATTGGCAAATCTGGCGTTTTCAAGTGATAAATCAAGTCGTCATGACGACTGCAAAATATGAATTCTACTCCCTATAATCTGTGTTAAGTAGTTTTGATAATACGTGAGTTTCCTTTCCGAGGAAAGCTGGAAAATTGATCTATTTCCTGCATGGGGAGATGAACGGAACAAATACACGAGTGACCTTTAATATTGGTAAAAGATACAGTATGCAAACATTTTTTATTACACTGCATCATTCGGTTTGGGATAAGTGAGCTACTATATTGCATCAGATTGCCAAATGACATAAGATGTAATTCACGATATGACAAATAAGGATGAATGCTATTTTCTATTCGTTATGTCCCACGATAGGTACGAGAATACGATTTACAAGCTGTGGTTGATGATA
>NW_018462918.1:0-504 GCF_002113885.1 Mizuhopecten yessoensis
CGGAATGTCCCCGATACTCTCGACCAACTAAGGACTTTCTTGTTGAAAGAGCGGAACAATATCCCAATGAGAAGGATAAATGCACTGATGAACTCCATGCACAAGAGATCAGGGCTGTGCCAGATGACAAATCAATCGGTCTCACTCTGTGATATTGGGGGGTACTGTCAAATGTGCTCCATTATTTTGTTCATTAAAGATTTTTCTTTATACTTATATGAAGAAAATATTGTACATAACATTCAAATACTTAACATTAAATCACTTCAAATGTTTACTCTGTGTTTTCTGATCTTTTCAGTATATATATTTAAATGAAATACAACATAAAAAAAACCTGTTGCTTGAAAAATACCATATATTCACTAATAATATATGATATGGAAAGTTAAAATAGCATAATTTTATGCAAATAAATGGCAAAACTATGTGATAAAGTTGAGAAATGAAAGAGTAAACACTTAAGAGTTAAGATAAAACCGACATTGTTAAGTGTGCATCATT
>NW_018462919.1:0-505 GCF_002113885.1 Mizuhopecten yessoensis
CTACTAAGTGTTTTATTACGATGACATCGAGTTATACACACAAAATCAAGTGTTTTAATACGATGGTATCGAGTTATACACAAAAAACTAAGTGTTTTAATACGATGGTATCAAGTTATACACACAATACTAAGTGTTTTAATACGATGGTATCGAGGTATACACACACTACTAAGTGTTTAATTACGATGGTATCGAGTTATACACAAAAAACTAAGTGTTTTATTACGATGGTATCGAATTATACACACAATTCTAGGTGTTTTAATACGATGGTATCGAGTTATACACACAANAATACTAAGTGTTTTAATACGATGGTATCGAGGTATACACACACTACTAAGTGTTTAATTACGATGGTATCGAGTTATACACAAAAAACTAAGTGTTTTATTACGATGGTATCGAATTATACACACAATTCTAGGTGTTTTAATACGATGGTATCGAGTTAGACACACACAAAACTTAGTGTTTGAAAATGATGGTATCGAGTTATACA
>NW_018462920.1:0-505 GCF_002113885.1 Mizuhopecten yessoensis
TTACCCTACCACAGCATGAGTCATTTACCAATCATAATATGCAACGATTACCCTACCACAGCCTGTGTCATTTACCCTACCACCTCTTGTGTCAGTTACCAAAACACAGCATGCGTCGTTTACTCTACCACAGCTTGTGTCATTTATCCTTCCACTGCTTGTGTCATTTACCAATCATTATATGCAACATTTACCCTACCACATCCTGTGTCATTTACCTACCACCTCTTGTGTCATTTACCAAACACAACATGCGTCTTTAACTCTACCACAGCATGTGTCATTTACTCTACCATAGCTTGTGTCATTTAACGTTTCACAGCATGCGTCATTAACCCTTTCATAGCATGCACCATTTAACAGACCATAGCTATTATCTATACCGTACCACAGGTTGTGTCATTTACCCTACCACAGGATGTGTCATTTACCCTACCACAGCATGTGTCATTGACGCAAACATAACATGTATAATTTACGTTACCAAAGTTTGTGTCATTTACCC
>NW_018462921.1:0-505 GCF_002113885.1 Mizuhopecten yessoensis
TGTTGGTACAATTACATTGGACTTGATGTATTGTTAGGATATGTCATTACAATTACATTGGACTTGATGTATTGTTAGGATATGTTGGTACAATTACAGTGGACTTTATGTATTGTTAGGATATGTTGGTACAATTACAGTGGACTTTATGTATTGTTAGGATATGTTGGTGCAATTACATTGGACTTGATGTATTGTTAAGATATGTTGGTACAATTACATTGGACTTGATATATTGTTAGGATATGTTGGTACAATTACATCGGACTTGATGTATTATTAGGATATGTTGGTACAATTACAGTGGACTTTATGTATTGTTAGGATATGTTGGTCCAATTACATTGGACTTGATGTATGGTTAGGATATGTCATTACAATTACATTGGACTTGATGTATTGTTAAGATATGTTGGTACAATTACATTGGACTTTATGTATTGTTATGATATGTTGGTATAATTACATTGGACTTGATGTATTGTTAAGATATGTTGGTACAATT
>NW_018462922.1:0-505 GCF_002113885.1 Mizuhopecten yessoensis
ATTGTAAATTAGTGATGGACGAGCAATGCTCGTTGTTAGGTAATGACGTTCATTGGTAAGTTAGTGATGGACGAGCAATGCTCGTTGGTAGGTAATGGTGTTCATTGTAAGTTAGTGATGGACGAGCAATGCTGGTTGGTAGATAATGGTGTTCATTGGTAAGTTAGTGATGGACGAGCAATTGTCGTTGTTAGATAATGGTTTCATTGGTAATTTAGTGATGGACGAGCAATTGTCGTTGTTAGATAATGGTTTCATTGGTAATTTAGTGATGGACGAGCAATGATCGGTGTTAGGTAATGATGTTCATTGGTAGGTTAGTGATGGACGAGAGATGCTCGTTGTTAGGTAATGGTGTTCATTGGTAGGTTAGTGATGGACGAGAAATGCTCGTTGTTAGGTAATGGTGTTCATAGACAAGTTAGTGATGGACGAGCAATGATCGTTGTTAGATAATGGTTTCATTGGTAAGTTAGTGATGGACGAGCAATGATCGTTGTTAGGT
>NW_018462923.1:0-505 GCF_002113885.1 Mizuhopecten yessoensis
GACAAGTGGTGTTGCCTACTGTCGCCTGGTCACGCTCATAGAAAGTGTTTGTTGACAGTGACACTGCTCTGTACCTTCTCATGATCTGGGCAAATATTCTATGGAAAAGTTCATCTGGGACGTAAACATCTTTAAACACGAAGCATAAGGTTTTGGAGACAGCGAGATTTCTCTGTTTAAAGATGCTGACTTCTTTGGTTATATCATCAATGCTTTGTAGCTCCATCAGTTTGCTCGGAATGGTGTACGTCTTACTGAACTCTGCATTTTCTGTAGTGGTTCCCGACATTAGTATCTTTACTATTAGTCCGAACTTTACCATCAGCGCCATGAGAACGGACTTGTAAGGAAGGAAATCTTGGTTCTTTTCCAGACTAAGAAGATCGTCGATCAACTTGTCAGTCAGTTCACCCTTTGTCATGTACAAGTCCAGGTCTTTGGTCAGGAGAAGGTCGCCTTTTTTTGGGAGGAACTGGTCGTCGGTAATCAGGATGCTGAAGAAATC
>NW_018462924.1:0-505 GCF_002113885.1 Mizuhopecten yessoensis
AACACAAGTTAAAGGGAAAGTGGAAAGAATACTATGCTTTTTTTTTTTAATCAAAAGTGCTATATGACAAATTTACTAGTTGACAATTATTTTTAAAATTCCTCATGTTGAAGGATATTGTCAACTATGCAAATAAACGTGTCCAAAACGACTTTTTTTTAAATTTGCATTCATAAATGACATGTTCATTAATTAAGCTTTGGTACTTAGTAGTTTTCCTTGTGGTGCATTTGTGTTTTATCAATTTTAAAAGTTGAGGATCTAAGTATGCAAGAAGTATACATATATACGACTATAAACTATTAAAGACAACCCAAAGCCTCTACATCTGCTAGGTACTATATGATACATGTAGGAATACCACAAATAGTGCCACTACTGTTAAACATGTCTTAAACAAAATTGTTGTATATTCTGAATGATCATTCAATGTGAAGACTACGTTTTTGCAAAACAAAAGTCGAATAAGAAATAAACAGTAATATACTACATGTTATATACTCAT
>NW_018462925.1:0-189 GCF_002113885.1 Mizuhopecten yessoensis
TACGTGTTTTGATAGATTGTGACTATATACGTTGTAGATGTGGTATGCGTTTTGATAGATTGTGACTATATACGTTGTAGATGTGGTACGTGTTTTTATAGATTGTGACTATATACATTGTAGATGTGGTACGTGTTTTAATAGATTTGACTATATACATTGTAGATGTGGTACGTGTTTTAATAGATT
>NW_018462925.1:272-505 GCF_002113885.1 Mizuhopecten yessoensis
TGACTATATACATTGTAGATGTGGTACGTGTTTTAATAGATTTGACTATATACATTGTAGATGTGGTACGTGTTTTAATAGATTTGACTATATACATTGTAGATGTGGTACGTGTTTTAATAGATTTGACTATATACATTGTAGATGTGGTGCGTGTTTTAATAGATTGTGACTATATACATTGTAGCTGTGGTACGTGTTTTAATAGATTTGACTATATACATTGTAGATGT
>NW_018462926.1:0-505 GCF_002113885.1 Mizuhopecten yessoensis
GGCAGCATGTGTTCCCCCATCCCCTCACTGACTGTCACTGGATGTTAAGGGGTGAAATCCATAGGATTGGCAGCATGTGTTCCCCCATCCCCTCACTGACTGTCACTGGATGTGAGGGGATGAAATCCCTAGGATTGGCAGCATGTGTTCCCTCATCCCCTCACTCACTGTCACTGGATGTGAGGGGGTGATATCCCTAGGATTGGCAGCATTTTACCCCCCCCCCTCACTGACTGTCACTGGGTGTGAGGGGATGAAATCCCTAGGATTGGCAGCATTTTACCCCCCCCCCTCACTGACTGTCACTGGGTGGTAAGGGGTGAAATCCATAGGATTGGCAGCATGTGTTCCCCCATCCCCTCACTGACTGTCACTGGATGTGAGGGGTTGAAATCCATAGGATTGGCAGCATGTGTTCCCCCATCCCCTCACTGGCTGTCACTGGATGTGAGGGGGTGATATCCCTAGGATTGGCAGCATGTGTTCCCTCATCCCCTCACTGACT
>NW_018462927.1:0-505 GCF_002113885.1 Mizuhopecten yessoensis
TGTCAAGTGCTCTGGATGTCTGTGGTACTGTGCATGTCTTATGTATTTTAGATATCTGTGGTAATATAGATATTGGTGGTAGTCTGGATACCTGTGGTTCTCTAGATATCCGTGGTACTCTGGATGTCTATAGTACTCTGAATATCTGTGGTACTCTGGATATCTAGATTTCTGTGGTACTCCCTATGTCAGTGGTACTGTGCATGGATGTTGTGCTCTGGATATCTTTGGCAATCTAGGTGTCTGTGGCACTATGGGTGTCTTGTGTACACCTGAAATCATTCATACTCTGGATAATTGGGGTACACTTGCTATCTGTGGAACACTAGATTTGTGTGGTACACTGGATATCTGTGGTACACTGGATATCTGTGGTACTTTGGATCTATGTGGTAATTTGGATATCCATGGTAATGTTGATATTTGAGGTACTCTGGATTTCTGTGGTACTCTTGATATATGTGGTACTCTGGATGTTTGTGGTACTCTTGATAAATGTGGTAAT
>NW_018462928.1:0-505 GCF_002113885.1 Mizuhopecten yessoensis
ATCTAAGGTGTTGTCTATGTCTAGATGGCTAAACATCTAGGTGTTTTCAATGTCTAGATGGCTAAACATCTAAGGTGTTGTCTATGTCTAGAAGACTAAACATCTAAGGTGTTGTCTATGTCTAGATGGCTAAACATCTAGGTGTTGTCTATGTCTAGATGGCTAAACATCTAACGTGTTGTCTATGTCTAGATGGCTAAACATCTAAGGTGTTGAAATTGTTTAATAAGTCTACTCAATGGCAATTGTACTATCTGTTTAATAAGATGATGAAATAGAAATGTCTTTAGCCAGAATGATTCTTATTGCACAACATTAAAACATTCAAACCTTGTTTGCAACCCCTGTTTCAAATCCAATTTACAATGCCAAAATACATCTACATGTATGGACTAAATTTGACTGGAAATGAGTAATATCTTAATTTGTGCTAGGATAAGCTTGCCATAATACATCTTTCCAATTTGATTGAAGCCGGATATCTGAATTTCGACCTATCAGAAGC
>NW_018462929.1:0-505 GCF_002113885.1 Mizuhopecten yessoensis
TGTCGTGTTACACTAAGGGACCATCCCTTGTCTGATGCATCTTTATTTACCTTGTTTACCTGTACATCTTTAGGGATTGCCATAGCGACGCTCTGTTGTCATTCACTACGTATATACCTTTGTTGTATTTGTTGCTAAGCCTACGATTTTTATTACATGTATAATATGTGTTGAATTTGTTACTGTTTTGTTAAATACTGACATTATTTTCAATTGAAAATAAACTTTGTCCTCTGTCCTGCAGCACGTTTTGTTAGTTCACCTGGGCCGACACCTGACCATTAGGGCCAAGTCAGCTGACGTCCGTCGGTCGGAAGTGCGGGGTTCAGTTATGGAAATTAATTACATATCCTACTCCTTCAGTACCGGTGAAGATTTTCTAACCAAATTTGTTCTAGATCATCCTTCGGTCAAGGTGNTCTGTGTATAAATTAAGGGTGTGGCTCCTGCGGAGGCAGTTGGAGGGGCTCACTGTTAGAGGTTTGGTCATAGCAAACGATAGAAA
>NW_018462930.1:0-505 GCF_002113885.1 Mizuhopecten yessoensis
TGTTACTGTTCACCTGTACTATTTAGCTTGTTGCTATGTTACTGTCGACTTGTAATGTCTAGCTTGTTGCTATGTTACTGTTGACCTGTAATGTCTAGCATGTTGCTATGTTACTGTTCACCTGTACTATTTAGCTTGTTGCTATGTTACTGTCCACCTGTACTATTTAGCTTGTTGCTATGTTACTGTTCTCCTGTTCTATTTAGCTTGTTGCTATGTTACTGTTGACCTGTCATGTCTAGCTTGTTGCTATGTTACTGTTGATCTGTAATGTCTAGCTTGTTGCTATGTTACTGTTGCCCTGTAATGTCTAGCTTGTTGCTATGTTACTGTTGACCTGTAATGTCTAGCATGTTGCTATGTTACTGTTCACCTGTACTATTTAGCTTGTTGCTATGTTACTGTTGACCTATACTATTTAGTTTGTTGCTATGTTACTGTTCACCTGTACTATTTAGCTTGTTGCTTTGTTACTGTTCACCTGTACTATTTAGCTTGTTGCTAT
>NW_018462931.1:0-505 GCF_002113885.1 Mizuhopecten yessoensis
TCCTAGCACACTACTGAACATACTCAAAATCATCGACCTTCATATTACACTATTGAGCATACTCAAAATCATCGACCTTCATATCACACGACTGAGCATACTCAAAATCATCGACCTTCCTAGCACACTACTGAACATACTCAAAATCATCGACCTTCATATCACACAACTGAGCATACTCAAAATCATCGACCTTCATATAACACCACTGAGCTACACTACTGAGCATACTCAAAATCATCGACCTTCATATCACACTACTGAGCATACTCAAAATCATCGACCTTCATATAACACCACTGAGCTCAAAATCATCGACCTTCTTATCACACTACTGAGCATACTCAAAATCATCGACCTTCATATCACACTACTGAGCATACTCAAAATCATCGACCTTCATATCACACTACTTAGCATACTCAAAATCATAGACCTTCATATCACACTACTGAGCATGCTTAAAACCATCGATCTTCATATCACACTACTGAGCATACTCAAA
>NW_018462932.1:0-505 GCF_002113885.1 Mizuhopecten yessoensis
TTTATCTGCGTACTCCAACGCATCACCCACCAGACAATCGAAAAAACGTTTTTTGGTCTTACGGTCCGACCATCTACTGTCTTCTATTATCCTGGTGAATTTAAGAGCGAATGGCTCCCAGCGCTCTTTACCCGAGTATGTGGGCATCTTATGTCGCTGAGGACTCCTACTCCTTTGACGATGCCTCTGGTAGTCGTCGGAGGAGTCCCCTGAATCTGTATTGCTGTCCCCCTCTCCCTCACTAGAGAAATCGGGGTCCGATTCGTCGCTCTCTGACGAATCATCACGTCTGCGCCTTGTAGGCGCACGGCTCGTGCCTTGTGGTTGGCGCACATGTCGCTCACCGAGGACGCGATGCGTTCGCCTTGCAGGACTTTCGTTGTCCAACCTGTCGCGGGTCCGTCTATTTCTATTCTCCTCGCGGGTAGCACGCGCCGATGTGGTTACACCGCAATTTGTGCTCGCGTAAGCACCGGCAACGGCCGAAGGCAGACCATGAGCAGGA
>NW_018462933.1:0-160 GCF_002113885.1 Mizuhopecten yessoensis
ACAGATCTGTGTTCTCCGCAATCATGTGTAGCAGGATACGGAAGATCTGTATTCTCCGCAATCATGTGTAGCAGGATACGACAGATCTGTGTTCTCCGCAATCATGTGTAGCAGGATACGGCAGATCTGTGTTCTCCGCAATCATGTGTAGCAGGATACG
>NW_018462933.1:309-505 GCF_002113885.1 Mizuhopecten yessoensis
ATGTGTAGCAGGATACGGCAGATATGTGTTCTCCGCACTCATGTGTAGCTGGATACGACATATCTGTGTTCTCCGCAATCATGTGTAGCAGGATACGGCAGATCTGTGTTCTCCGCAATCATGTGTTGCAGGATACGACATATCTGTGTTTTCCGCAATCATGTGTAGCAGGATACGGCAGATATGTGTTCTCCGC
>NW_018462934.1:0-505 GCF_002113885.1 Mizuhopecten yessoensis
TGAAATCAAGTTACATGTAATGCAAGGATAGTTTAGTAGCACTTATTTCTTGTTCGATGATATAGAAGAGCATTTTGTTCGATTGTTATGACATTGTTACGAATGATGGTATCGCTATAATTAACGATTCAGTGACGTTATATTTTCTTACGTCATACTATTTCCAGAAAATATAAAGCCTCAAAATATCCTTGTAGATATCTGTTAAAACGTTATCAACTAAATTTTTACAATAACGTTGTTGACTACATCTATCACCAATACGATAAAAAGTTATATCGTTAACAAAACCAATATAAATATACTTTGACGACTTCGTATACCGCAATGTTTGGAGTAGTAAATATAAGTCTAACTTCAGTGTGGTTAGACAATCAAACCACAACTTACATGTTGTTTTCTTCAAAATCTTATTGCTTTTATCGAAAATGAAAATAACATATTATATACTAAGGCATTAAAGTGTTGTCTGTCTTTTCAAATTTCAATTATATGGGAGGAAAAT
>NW_018462935.1:0-505 GCF_002113885.1 Mizuhopecten yessoensis
TTTGCGACCGAAAGAAAACGTTTCGGTCGCAAAAGTGCCACTGACGTAGGGTTAGGTTCATTTCAACTTTACCTACTTCGACGCATCAAAACTTACGTAGAGCTGATTCTAATCTTTTGCAAATTGTCATATTTGAGATCGATGAAGACGGTCTAAGCCGAAAAATATTATAGTGGCACTTTTGCGACCGAATTACAACGATTCGGTCGCAAGGTAACATTGCCATAGGGTTAGGCTAATTACAATTTTATCTACTTCAATGCATCAATCCTGAATTGGATATTATTTTATATTTTTGCAATTATCCATATTTAGAATCGATCAATACGGTTTTAGCCTAACCCTATGGTTGTGGCACTTTTGCGACCGAAGTACTTTGAAAAATTATAAAAAAAAAATAATTTTTTTTTTAAATTCTCAAAANACGTGTTATTATTATGTTATGTTTCGACTAAAAAATTTTCACGTAAAAAAAGATGACTTTGAAAATCGAAAAATCTGGTTA
>NW_018462936.1:0-505 GCF_002113885.1 Mizuhopecten yessoensis
TTATTCCAAATTACATCAGCATATTCAAGTAAAGGTCTTATGAATACAAAATGTATTTTTATAAGAGTTTCTCTGCTAAGTTTATATTTCAAACAGCGTAGTATATTTATTCTAGTATATGCTTTTTCATAAATAGTTTGTATATGGGATTCCCAGGTACCATTTTCATTAAGAGTTACACCTAAGTGTTTATGAGTGGATTCATTAGAAATTACATCATTTTGAAATAAAATTGGTGGTAAAGCAACTTCTTTTTTCCTGGAGAATAATACAGATTTTGTTTTTGTTGGATTGAATTTTACATCCCATAGTTTAGCCCATTCACTAATATGTTTTAAATCATCTGTAAAAAGTTGTGCAGACTGATCAGGATTGTTATCAACAATGACATATAGAAAGGTATCATCAGCAAAGAGTTTTACTTCACTTGAAACAAGATCAGTAATGTCATGTATATATTATAAAAATAATAATGGACCCAGAACTGATCCCTGGGGGACTCCTG
>NW_018462937.1:0-505 GCF_002113885.1 Mizuhopecten yessoensis
TAGTACATGTAACACGATCTGACAGCGTACTTGTACACATGTTCAATGGAATACATGTTCAGAAGGTAGTAACATGATCTGACAGCGTACTTATATACATTTTAAGAGGAATAGCTAGTTACACGATCAGACAGAATATTTATACACATCTTCAGAGGATAGTAACACGATCTGACAGCGTACTTATATACATTTTCAGAGGAATAGTAACACGATCTAACAGCGAACTTATATACATTTTAAGAGAAAGTTTAACATGATCTGACAGCGTTCTTATATACATTTTAATAGCAATAGTAACACGATCTGACAGCGTAGTTATACACATGTTTAACCGCCATTTGCAGTGCGCGTGAAAGAGAACTAAATTTGGGTCCGGTGGCGGAGACTCCGGATACCGGACTATAACATGAAAAATGAAACACGTAATTNAATTACAATGTACATCTTTGGAACTAACAACATATAAACACTACTTTTAACTACTCTTATATAACACCTTCCC
>NW_018462938.1:0-505 GCF_002113885.1 Mizuhopecten yessoensis
ACAGAGGAAGTAGGCAGTCGTTATAGGATGAAGCTTGAATTTAATAAGATGATGGCAGAAGGCAGTCGTGATATTATAGAGGTATTAAGAAGTCGTAAAAGGATGGATGTAGTACGCGGTCATAATAGGATAAAGGAAGTAGGCAGTCGTAATAAGATAGAGGAAGTAGGCAGTTGTTATAGGCTGGATTGTAAGCAGAGGTAATACTATGGTGGTGATAGGCAGTCGTTATAGGAGGAGGTAGTAGGGTGTCGAAATAAGATAAAGCTAGTTGGCAGTCTTAAAAAGATGGAGGCAGTTGTTCGTCGTAATAGGATAGAGGTAGTAGGCAGTTGTAATGGGATGGAGCTAGTAGACCGTCATTATAGGATGGAGGTAGTAGGCAGTCGAAATAGGATGAAGCTAGTGGACAGTCGTAATAGGGTGAAGATTTTAGACAGTCGTAATGAGATGGAAGCAAGAGGCAGTCGTGATATTAAAGAGGTAGTAGGAAGTTATAATAGGA
>NW_018462939.1:0-505 GCF_002113885.1 Mizuhopecten yessoensis
AAAGTTTAGGATACTTTGGAACTCATGAAAAGTTTAGGATACTTTTGACCCTTCCTGAAAAGTTTAGGATACTTTGGACCCTTCATGAAAAGTTTAGGATACTTTGGAACTCATGAAAAGTTTAGGATACTTTGGACCCTTCATGAAAAGTTTAGGATACTTTGGACCCTTCATGACAAGTTTACGATACTTTGGACCCTTCATGAAAAGTTTACGATACTTTGGACCCTTCATGAAAAGTTTACGATACTTTGGACCCTTCATGAAAAGTTTANAGTTTACGATACTTTGGACCCTTCATGAAAAGTTTACGATACTTTGGACCCTTCATGACAAGTTTACGATACTTTGGACCCTTCATGAAAAGTTTAGGATACTTTGGACCCTTCATGAAAAGTTTAATGGATACTTTGGAACTCCTGAAAAGTTTAGGATACTTTGGACCCTTCATGAAAAGTTAAGGATACTTTGGACCCTTCATGAAAAGTTTACGATACTTTGGACC
>NW_018462940.1:0-505 GCF_002113885.1 Mizuhopecten yessoensis
TACAGCAGTGTTAATGACACCTATACAGCAGTGCTAATCACACATATACACCAGAGTCCTATACATCAGGGTTAATCACACCTATACAGAGTGTCCCATACAGAAGTGTTATTGACACCTATACACCAGTGTTAATGAAACCTATAGAGCAGTGTTAATGATACCTATACAGCAGTGCCCTATACATCAGTGTTAATCACACCTATACAGCAGTGTCAATCACACCTATACAGCAGTGTTAATGAAACATATATAGCAGTGTTAATCACACCTATACAGAGTGTCCTATACAGCAGTGTTAATCACACCTATACAGCTGGTTAATCACATCTATACAGAGTGTCATATACAGCAGTGTTAATCACACATATACAGCAGTTTTAATCACACCTTTGCAGAGTGTCCTATACATCAATATTAATGAAACCTATACAGCAGTGTTAATCACACATATACATCTGTGTTAATGACACCTATACACCACTGTTAATCACACCTATACAGA
>NW_018462941.1:0-505 GCF_002113885.1 Mizuhopecten yessoensis
AGTGATCTGGGCAGTAGTACATTCACACAAGTGATCTGGGCAGTATTACACTGACCCAAGTGATCTAGGCAGTGGTATATTTACACAAGTGATCTAGGCAGTAGTACTTTTACATACGTGATCTGGGCAGTAGTCCATCTACACCAGTGGGCAGTAGTCCATCTACACAAGTGATCTGAGCAGCAGCCCATCTATACAAGTGATCTGGGCAGTAGTACATTCACACAAGGGATCTGGGCAGTATTACACTGACCCAAGTGATCTAGGCAGTGGTATATTTACACAAGTGATATAGGCAGTAGTACTTTTACACAAGTGATCTGGGCTGTAGTCCATCTACACAAGTGATCTGGGCAGTAGTCCATCTACACAAGTGATCTGGTCAGTATTCCATCTACACAAGTGATCTGGGCAGTGGTCCATCTACACAAGTGATCTAGGTAGTAGTACTTTTACATACGTGATCTGGGCAGTAGTCCATCTACACCAGTGATCTGGGCAGTAG
>NW_018462942.1:0-505 GCF_002113885.1 Mizuhopecten yessoensis
TGATTCTACCATATCTGGGTCTTGAGAAGAAGATTTTTGATATTTGAGTCAATTCGCCCCTTTTTGGCCCCATCCATCAGCCCCTGGGGGTCAGTCAGGGCTCATATGTGCATACTATCAAACTGCTACCTAATACTGATAATGCTAACCCAAATTGAATTACTTCCAATGGAAATTAAACAAATGTTGGTCCAAAATGTGATTTCCCTATATAAACTATAGTTAAGTTTACCCCCTCCCCAGGGGGAAACGTGAGACTCCAGGGTCAAGAAATTCACAATTTCGGTAAAGCACCTTAAAACCCTTCCATCTATGAAGAGTATTTGATTCTACCATATCTGGGTCTTGAGAAGAAGATTTTTGATATTTCAGTCAATTCGCCCCTTTTTGGCCCCACCCATCAGCCCCTGGGGGTCAGTCAGGGCCTGATGGGTGGGGCCAAAAAGGGGGGTCAGTCAGGGCTCCTGCTTAACGCTCAGCAAATTAGGAGTGGGACGACTGGTTC
>NW_018462943.1:0-505 GCF_002113885.1 Mizuhopecten yessoensis
ACATCCTGGGACCTCACAACCAGCGCGTGCTTAGATGCACAAAAATACATTTTATAGTAAAGTGTTCTAACATCCTACTTACAACAGGATTTTGTATAATATTCTGGTAAAGGAGCCGGATTTATCCGGAGTTATCAACATCATCACGACAGATGTAGATAATAGGCATGTCTCTAGAATGAATTACTCTACAGTAAAATCATTCTACCGATCAGCATGGTATTTATATAACAGCTTTGTCGTCGCTCTCACATGTTGTAATAAGATACCGTACAGATTTTTTGGGGATTGCTTTCTGTTAGATAATGTTTCCATGTTAATATTTGTGTTACTTTTTTCCTCATTTCAGACAATTTTATTTGATATTGTTCTATGCTACCAATATCAAGCGCTGACAACTTCCAGCCGAGAATTTTGTTTTGGGGTTTTTTCCCTGTTATTCCACAGCCCCCACAATTAATAGTCTATGCTTAAAATAAGAATTGTTTTAAGTTTTCTTCATTCC
>NW_018462944.1:0-505 GCF_002113885.1 Mizuhopecten yessoensis
GAAATGTCATTTAACAGAGGAAGTAGAAGTGTTCATTTAGACATAGGATGCATTAAATGCACGTTTGTCATGAACATCCTAACAATCAGTGTAGAGAGCAATGAAGCTGCGAATTTGTTTTTTTTAAAGAAATAATTGTTTGAATATGAATGTCATGCCAATCCATTATATTATAAAATCGGTCGTACACCGCCATGTAACACCCCCTTTGTTTAGGTATCCATATACCATTGAATCATACCGTCAGTACATTCAGTTTTTGTACGCATATTTAACTATATTAACAATTTCAAATTAGTCGTACACAAACAAATGTATCTTCAAATGTTTTAATAAGTATAGCGCAGATAACGAAATTGGAAAGAAAAACACTCGTCGATACTGACAAATCAACGCATTCAAACATAAAGCAACTATCCCAAAAATTTACAAAGATAGTTCTAGGTGAACTAGTCATCCCAGAGGAGATTCATTCTTTTCTATTGTGACATATTATTTCTGTGTG
>NW_018462945.1:0-505 GCF_002113885.1 Mizuhopecten yessoensis
GGATTATTAAACAAGTTCCTCTCCCTGTTGTAGGAACTTCGTGGGAATAATTACAAATGTACCTCTCCCTGTGGTAACAACTTCGTGGGGATTATTTCACATGTACCTCTCTCTATGGTAACAACCTTCCTGGGGATTATTACACACGTACCTTTCCCTGTGGTAACAACTTCATGGGGATTATTACACACGTACCTCTCCCTGTGGTAACAACTTCGTGGAGATTATTTCACACGTACCTCTCTCTATGGTAACAACCTTCCTGGGGATTATTACACACGTACCTTTCCCTGTGGTAACAACTTCATGGGGATTATTACACACGTACCTCTCCCTGTGGTAACAACTTCGTGGGGATTATTACACACCTACCTCTCCCTGTGATAACAACTTCGTTGGGATTATTACACACGTACCCCTCTCTGTTGTTACAACTTCGTGGGGATAATAACACACGTATCTCTCCATGTGGTAACAACTTCGTGGGGATTATTATACACGTACC
>NW_018462946.1:0-505 GCF_002113885.1 Mizuhopecten yessoensis
ATTTTGCTTACAGTGTGCAAATGTGCCTACTATGTGCTAATAAGCGTTCCATGTTAAGGTTTTGTTTTTTATGTGCTGTATGCAAATGTTCTAAATGTGCTTAAATTACCATGTGCTGATGTTCTTACCGTGTGCAATGTGCCTACTAAGTGCTTTCCATGTGATAAACTCTTTTTCTGTGCTTACAGTATAGTTTTTGGGACTATATATAGAAAAACTTTACCCCAGTATGAGGAATTGTTTTACACATTTTGTCATAAAACAAGTATGTTCAGATTTCAGACAGAAGATACTCTAAAATTGTACAACTCAGAAAAGGTTGAAAAATATTTATATTTCCTTTTTTCCCGCTTAGAAATATTTAATCTCTAAATTACAAATGATAACTGTTTTAACAGGTCTAGTTTCCGAATTGGAAACCGAACCCTCATTGACCTATTAATGATCATTAAATAAGGGTAATTAAAAGTTTAAAACAAATATTGTGTTTATGCTAACCCCACAG
>NW_018462947.1:0-505 GCF_002113885.1 Mizuhopecten yessoensis
CCGACTTAGGGAAATACGGGCAGTTTTCCGCCATAGCTCTTTGACAGATTTTACCATTGTCCTTTAACGAGTGAACAAACTGACAAATAATTATAACCGTTTGCTATAATGAGTTCTGTAAATGTTCATGGTATTTTACACGCCTTAGTTAGGTAGCAACATGGTATTTTACAGGCCTTAGTTAGGTAGCGACATAGTATTTTATAGGCCTTAGTTAGGTAGCGACATGGTATTTTACAGGCCTTAGTTAGGTAGCAACATGGTATTTTACAGGCCTTAGTTAGGTAGCGACATGGTATTTTANACAGGCCTTAGGTAGGTAGCGACATGGTATTTTACAGGCCTTAGTTAGGTAGCGACATGGTAATTAACAGGCCTTAGTTAGGTAGCGACATGGTATTTTACAGGCGTTAGTTAGGTAGCGACATGGTATTTTACAGGCCTAAGCTAGGTAGCGACGTGGTATTTCACAGGCCTTAGTTAGGTAGCGATATGGTATTTTACA
>NW_018462948.1:0-505 GCF_002113885.1 Mizuhopecten yessoensis
ATTCTCTCTATGGAGTAACCGTCTCTGCATGGAATTCGTTCTATGAAGTAACCGTCCCTGCACGGAATTCTTTCAATGGAGTAACCTTCTCTCTGTAAGGAAGTCTTTCTCTGGAGTAACCTTCTCTCTGTAAGCGATTCTTTCTATAAAGTAACCTTCTCTCTGCAAGCAAGTCTTTCTATGGAGTAACCGTCTCTGCACGGAATTCTTTTTATGGAGTAACCTTTTCTGTAGGAAATTCTTTCTATGGATGAACCGTCTCTGTAGGAATTCTTTCTATGGAGGTACCTTCTCTGTAAGGAATTATTTCTATGGAGTAACCGTCTCTGCACGGAATTCTTTTTATGGAGTAACCTTTTCTGTAGGAAATTCTTTCTATGGAGTAACCTTTTCTGTAGGCAATTCTTTCTATGGAGTAACCTTCTCTCTGTAAGCAATTCTTTATATGGAGTAACCTTTTCTGTTAGGAATTCTTTCTATGGAGTAGCCTTCTCTCTGTAAGGAA
>NW_018462949.1:0-505 GCF_002113885.1 Mizuhopecten yessoensis
CTCCTATATAAACTAGAACTGTAAGCTAAAGGCTAACTAATACCCGCACTCCTATATTAACTAGAACTGTAAGTCAAAGGCTTACTAATACCCCCACTCCTATATAAACCAGAACTGTAAGCTAAAGGCTAACTAATACCCCCACTCCTATATAAACTAGAACTGTAAGCCAAAGGCTAACTAATACCCCNAATAGCACGCTCCTATATAAACTAGAACTGTAAGCCAAAGACTAACTAATACCCCCGCTCCTATATAAACTAGAACTGTCAGCCAAATGCCAACTAATACCCTCGCTCCTATATAAACTAGAACTGTAAGCCAAAGACTAACTAATACCCTCGCTCCTATATAAGCCAAAGACTAACTAATACCCCCGCTCCTATATAAACTAGAACTGTCAGCCAAATGCCAACTAATACCCCCATTCCTATTTAAACTAGAACTGTAAGCCAAAGGGTAACTAATACCCTCGCTCCTATTTAAACTAGAACTGTAAGTCAAA
>NW_018462950.1:0-505 GCF_002113885.1 Mizuhopecten yessoensis
CACTAAGGGCGGAGTTTGTGTCGTAATCAGAACACTTATACTGTAATCAGTAGTATGCTTGGAGATTGTGTCGTAATCAGAATACTTATACTGTAGTCAGTACTAAGGGCGGAGTTTGTGTNACTAAGGGCGGAGTTTGTGTAATAATCAGAATACTTATACTGTAGTCAGTACTAAGGGCGGAGTGTGTGTCGTAATCAGAATACTAATACTGTAGTCAGTACTAAGGGCGGAGTTTGTTTAGTAATTAGAATACTAATACTGTAGTCTGTACTAAGAGCGGAGTTTGTGTAGTAATCAGAATACTTATACTGTAGTCTGCACTAAGGGCGGAGTTTGTGTCGTAATCAGAATACTGATACTGTAGTCAGTAGCAAGGGTGGAGATTGTGTCGTAATCAGAATACTTATACTGTAGTCAGTACTCAGGGCGGAGTTTGTGTCGTAATCAGAATACTTTAACTGTAGTCAGTAGTAAGGGTGGAGTTTGTGTCGTAATCAGAATA
>NW_018462951.1:0-317 GCF_002113885.1 Mizuhopecten yessoensis
ATATATAACTGTTATTATAGTGGGTCCATGTGGTATTTATAACTGTCCTAATAGTGGGTTCATGTGGTAAATATAAATGTCCTAATAGTGGGTTCATGTGGTATATATAACTGTCCTGATAGTGGGTCCATGTGGTATATATAACTGTTATTATAGTGGGTCCATGTGGTATATATAACTGTCCTGATAGTGGGTCCATGTGGTATTTATAACTGTCCTTATAGTAGATCCATGTGGTATATATAACTGTCATAATAGTGGGTCCATGTGGTATATATAACTGTTATTATAGTGGGTCCATGTGGTATTTATAACTG
>NW_018462951.1:348-505 GCF_002113885.1 Mizuhopecten yessoensis
GTGGGTCCATGTGGTATATATAACTGTCATAATAGTGGGTCCATGTGGTATATATAACTGTCCTAATAGTAGATCCATGTGGTATTAAAACTGTCCTTATAGTGGGTCCATATGGTATATATAACTGTCCTAATAGTGGGTCCATGTGGTATATATA
>NW_018462952.1:0-505 GCF_002113885.1 Mizuhopecten yessoensis
TAAACGGGAGCAGCATGTTTCTGTGTAGGGTCCTTAGAGGTGCCTGACCAGATTCACGCGTTATCTCGTACACTGGAATATCACTATTTGGTATTCTTGAAACCAAATAGGGTTCCCGATCCCGTCTATCGGCCAGTTTCTGTCTCCCTTTGAGGCCTACCTTCCTTGTTATGACTCTATCGCTGACCTCAAGCCTCGACTCACGTACAGACCGATCATACCGGTTTTTGTTTTGGGCAGCTTGCTTGGACGCCTCAGACTGGGCTGCGTTATAAGCAAACTCCATCCTACTTCGCAACTTGCTGACGTAGGAGGAGCTGTCCTCTGCTCCTTCTTGACCAGGATCAGTACCAAAGAAGGCATCAACCGATAACCGAGGGTGCCAACCGAACATGAGATAGTGTGGTGAATAACCGGTGGCACCACTCTTGGTGGTGTTATATGCCTGGACTAGTGGTGTTAAGTAAGACTTCCAGTCAGCCTTTTCCTCATCCTCCAGAGTTGC
>NW_018462953.1:0-505 GCF_002113885.1 Mizuhopecten yessoensis
AGGATTACATCACTATGATAGTAACAGAGGACTTCATCAACACAATGGTAACTAAGGATTACATCACTATGATAGTAACAAAGGATTTCATCACCACTAAGGTAACTAAGGATTACATTATTATCACAGTAACAAAGGACTACATCAACGCAAAGGTAACTAAAGATAACACCACTACCAATGTAGCCAAATACTACATCACTATGATAGTAACAAAGTACTACATCAACACAAAGGTTACTAAGAATTACATCATGATGATAGTAACAAAGGACTTCATCTACACAAAGGTAACTAAGGATAACATCACTATAATGGTAACAAAGGACTTCATCAGCACAAAGGTAACTAAGGATTACATCATTATGATAGTAACAAAGGANTACACAAAGGTAACTAAGATTAACATCACTATAATGGTAACAAAGGACTTCATCAACACAAAGGTTACTAAGGATTTCATCACTATGATAGTAACAAAGGACTACATCACCACTAAGGTAAC
>NW_018462954.1:0-505 GCF_002113885.1 Mizuhopecten yessoensis
TCTATAGGGATAAAGCGGGTAGTATATTGTTGACAACGGTGTAGTGGGATGTATGGTATTGAACACGTCTATCAGGATAAAGCGGGTTGTATATTGTTGACAATTGTGTAGTGGGAGGTATGGTAATTAACACCTCTATCAGGATAATGCGTCTAGTATTTGGTTATCAAGGGTGTAGTTGATGGTATGATATTAAACACATCTATCAGGATAAAGCGGGTAATATATAATTGACAAGGGTGTAGTTGAAGGTATGGTATTAAACACATTTATCAGGATAAAGCAGGTAGTATATGATTGACAAGGGTGTAGTTGAAGGTATGTTATTAAACACGTCTATCAGAATAAAGCGGGTAGTATATGGTTGACAACGGTGTAGTGGGAGGTATGGTTTTAAACACGTCTATCATAATAAAGCGGGAAATATATGGTTGACAAGGCTGTAGTGGGAGGTATGGTTTTAAACGCGTCTATCAGAATAAAGCGGGTAGTATATGATTGACAA
>NW_018462955.1:0-505 GCF_002113885.1 Mizuhopecten yessoensis
ATACCCCGTGTATTTCCCTATCATTGTCTGATACCCCGTGTATTTTCATATCATTGTCTGATGCCCTGTATATTTCCCTACCATTGTCTGATACCCTATGTATTTCCCTATCATTGTCTGATACCCTATGTATTTCCCTGTCATTGTCTGATACCCTATGTATTTCGCTATCATTGTCTGATACCCTGTGTATTTCCATATCATTGTCTGATACCCTGTGTATTTCNACTGTACCCTGTATATTTCCCTATCATTGTCTGATACCCCGTGTATTTCCCTGTCATTGTCTGATACCCTATGTATTTCGCTATCATTGTCTGATACCCTGTGTATTTCCATATCATTGTCTGATACCCTGTGTATTTCCCTATCATTGTCTGATACCCTATGTATTTCCATATCATTGTCTGATACTCTGTGTATTTCCCTACCATTGTCTGATACCCTGTATATTTCCCTGTCATTGTCTGATACCCTATGTATTTCCCTATCATTGTTTGATACC
>NW_018462956.1:0-505 GCF_002113885.1 Mizuhopecten yessoensis
ACCTGTGTCTTAACAGTCACCTGAGTCTTAACAGTCACCTGCGTCGGAACAGTCACCTGAGTCATAACAGTCACCTGAGTCTTAACAGTCACATGAGTCTTAACAGTCACCTGAGTCTTAACAGNTTTAACAATCACCTGAGTCTTAACAGTCACCTGCGTCTTAACAGTCATCTGAATCTTAACAGTCACCTGGGTCTTAACAGTCACCTGAGTCTTAACAGTCATCTGAATCTTAACAGTCACCTGGGTCTTAACAGTCACCTGAGTCTTAACAGTCATCTGAATCTTAACAGTCGCCTGAGTCTTAACAGTCACCTGACTCTTAACCGTCACCTGCGTCTTAACAGTCACCTGAGTCTTAACAGTCACCTGGGCCTTAACAATCATCTGAATCTTAACAGTCACTGAGTCATAACAGTAACATGGGTCTTAACAATCATAGTCATATGAGTCTTAGTAGTCATCTGGGCCTTAACAGTCACCTGAGTCTTAACAGTCACCTG
>NW_018462957.1:0-505 GCF_002113885.1 Mizuhopecten yessoensis
CTGTGGTTAGAGTAAAAAATTAGATAATTATGTGCATCTGTAGCTATACAATATAAATCCGTTGCAATCTTATTTGAATCTAGTTGAACTAAAACATCTAAGAAAGGTAAAGACGTTTCGCTACACTCCATCGTATAACAAATAGAAGGATGTAAAGAATTCAATAGATTTTGAAATTCATTTAAATCCTTATCAGAAGGCCATATAACAAAACAATCGTCAAGGAACCTTAAAAAATTATTTCTGATAAATTCAGTAAAGTTTTCCCCAAACTTTGTTTCAATCTTAGAATAAAGTGTTTCCTCATTGGAAAGCAAACCGTTGGAAACAACGGCGTTAGTCCATAACAATTCGCAATGGAACCCACCAAGAAGTACGGACAAACATTTAGAAGACGTCATTGATAGTTTATAAAAGATTCCTTTACAAAATGATAATCATAAACACGTAAAACGTAATTTGTCTTACAGACAGAAATGTGCTTTGGATTCTTTAAGAAATGATA
>NW_018462958.1:0-505 GCF_002113885.1 Mizuhopecten yessoensis
GACACTAATTACAACATAGGCGAGGGAGACACGTTACCGGACACTCACTACAACATAGGCTAAACAGACACGTTACCGGACACTAGCTACACCATACACGAGGGATTCACGTTACCGGACACTAACTACAACATAGGCTAAACAGACACGTTACCGGACACTAGCTACCCCATACACGAGGGATTCACGTTACCGGACACTAACTACAACACAGGCGAGGGAGACACACTACTGGACACTAACTACAACATAGACGATGAAGACACGTTACCTAACACTAACAACAACATAGACGAGAGATACACGTTGCCGGACACTAACTACAACATAGACGAGGAATACACGTTCCCCGACACTAACTACAACATAGACGAGGGAGACACGTTACCGAACACTAACAACAACATAGACGAGAGATACACGTTGCCGAACACTAACTACAACATAGACGAGGGAGACTCGTTACCGGACATTTACTACAACATAGACGAGGGAGACACGTTAC
>NW_018462959.1:0-505 GCF_002113885.1 Mizuhopecten yessoensis
CCTTACCACTAGGTCTGATCTCAGGTTAACTAAACAGTGTGTTACATTACCACCAGGTCTGATCGCAGGTTAACTAAACAGTGCGTTACCTAACCACTATGTATGATCCCAGGTTAACTAAACGGTGTGTTACCTTACCACTAGGTCTGATCCCAGGTTAACTAAACAGTGTGTTACCTGACCACTAGGTCTGATCCCAGGTTAACTTTAGAGTGTGTTACCTTACCACTAGATCTGATCCCAGGTCAACTAAACAGTGTGTTACCTTACCACTAGGTCTGATCTCAGGTTAACTAAACAGTGTGTTACCTTACCACTCGGTCTGGTCCCAGGTTAATTAAACAGTATGTTACCTTACCACTAGATCTGATCCCATGTTAACTAAACAGTGTGTTACCTTACCACTATGTCTGATCCCAGGTTACCTCAACACTAAGTCTGATCCCAGGTTAACTAAACTGTGCGTTACATTATCACTAGGTCTGATCCCAGGTTAACTAAACAG
>NW_018462960.1:0-505 GCF_002113885.1 Mizuhopecten yessoensis
TTTATCTGGAAGTAATACTCAAAGCAGGCTTAGGAAAAATATCAACTACTATATTTGTCTGCATTTTATATAAAAAGACGATTAACTTGTTGTTTCTGCAGATGAAATAACCACCAATTCTGATAATTCGCCATTTAGTTTAACTTGCCTCATGTTTTAAGAATCTGACCATTTGTAATCTTATAAGGGCCCCGCGCCAGACATATGGGTTGCCGTATATTTATCACTGTGCCCGTCTCCCTAATCGTTGACACTTTCCTTTCCGCAGGATATCAAGAAATCTTTGTTTGTTTGCTTGTGTTTTACGTCATATCAACAGCTATGGTCATTTAAGGACGTGCCAGGTTTTGGTGGTTGAGGAAAGCTGGCGTTCCCTGAAAAAACCCACCGACCTACGGCCAGTACCTGGCGNAGGTTAGTGGTAACAGAATGTCAGACGCCTTAACCACTTGTCCAACGTGGCCCTATCATGGAATCCAAAATACCAATAATTCCTAAATATGAC
>NW_018462961.1:0-505 GCF_002113885.1 Mizuhopecten yessoensis
GTTGATATTTTGTCATCAGGATAAGGTGGTGACAATTTTCCAAATGCGTACCATTGTAGATTCGTCGCCTATCAGCAACGCGTAGTGATCCAAATTGATATGATTGAACTTTGTCCAATTAATCAAATTCTGATAGCTATTTGGCAGTCTTTATTAAAAAAGTGATTTTCAGTGCCTACTTAATCAAATTAAGTCAACTTGAAATATTTTTGAACGTCCCGGTACAATCGAGAAAAAATTGTCCCCGTGAAATTCAACTTGTTTATATAATCGATATAGATAGCAGTTATAATATATTAGTACGTAATAATTACGCGCAATGACTGGTAATTGAGAAAGCGTTTTTTTTTTGTTTTTTTTTTTTTTGGGGGGGGGGGGGGGGATAAAAAACTGAAAGCAATAACGTTCATTTCTTACCTGCCGTGTTACATTCTGGACTAGGCGCCGCTTTCTTGCCACGATGTTAATAACCATGACAATACAAGTCAATTGGTCTAGTTTTAAA
>NW_018462962.1:0-505 GCF_002113885.1 Mizuhopecten yessoensis
ACCACGTCCCCTTCCGTCTTCCTCTATTCCCCACCACGTCCCCTTTAATCTTCCTCTATTCAACAACACGTCCCCTTCCGTCGTCCTCTTTTCATCTATTCACCACCACGTCCCATTCAATCTTCCTCTATTCTCCTCCACGTCTCCTTCCGTCTTCCTCTATTCACTATCACGTCAGATTCCATCTTCGTCTATTCACCATCACGTCCCCCTCCGTCTTCCTCTTTTCTCCACCACGTCCCCTTCCGTCTTCCTCTATTCACAACCACGTCCCCTTCCGTCTTCCTCTATTCACNACGTCCCCTTCCGTCGTCCTCTATTCATCTATTCAACACCATGTCCCCTTCAATCTTCCTCTATTCTCCTTCACGTCCCCTTCCGTCTTCCTCTATTGACCACCACGTCCCATTCAATCTACCTCTAGTCTCCACCACGTCCCCTTCAATATTCTTCTAATCAACACCACACCCTTTTAGTACTCTCTTTTTCAGCACCACGTCCCCTT
>NW_018462963.1:0-505 GCF_002113885.1 Mizuhopecten yessoensis
AAATACATACAGTTCAGTCGTTATGTAAATACATACAGTTCACTCGTTATGTAATTACATCAACTTTAATCGTTATGTAAATACATATAGTTCAGTCGTTATATAAATACATACAGTTCAGTTGTGATGTAACTACATACAGTTTAATCGTTATGTAAATACATACAGTTTAGTCGTTATATACATACATACTGTTCAGTCGTTATGTAAATACATACAGTTCAATCATTATGTAAATATATACAGTTTAATCGTTATGTAAATACAAACAGTTCATTCGTGATGTAAATACATACAGTTCAGTCGTTATGTAATTACATACAGTTCAGTCGTTATGTAATTACATACAGTTCAGTCGTTATNTTCAGTCGTGATGTAAATACATACCTTTCAGTCGTTATTTAAATACATACAATTCAGTCGTTATGTAATTATATTTAGGTCAGTTGTTGTGTAAATCCATACAGTCCAGTCGTAATGTTAATACATACAGTTCAGTGGTTAT
>NW_018462964.1:0-505 GCF_002113885.1 Mizuhopecten yessoensis
TGTGTAGGTGTATAGGGACAATAATTGTGATATAGACATGGTTTCCGGGTCAGTTTGTAGGTGTATAGTAACAATAATTGTGATATAAAACATGGTTTCGTTGTCAGTGTATAGTGACAATAATTGTAATATAGGACATGGTTTCAGGATCAGTGTGTAGGTGTGTTGTGACAATAATTGGGATATAAAATATGGTTTTGTTGTCAGTGTATAGTGACAATAATTGTGATATAAGACATGGTTTCATGGTCAGTGTGTAGGTGTATAGTGACAATAATTGTGATCTAAGACATGGTTTCAGGGTCAGTGTGTAGGTGTATAGTAACAATAATTGTGATATAAAACATGGTTCTTGTTCAGTGTGTAGGTGTATAGGGACAATAATTGTGATATAGACATGGTTTCAGGGTCAGTGTGTAGGTGTGTTGTGACAACAAATTGGGATATAAAATATGGTTTTGTTGTCAGTGTATAGTGACAATAATTGTGATATAAGACATGGTTT
>NW_018462965.1:0-505 GCF_002113885.1 Mizuhopecten yessoensis
TCCCTCTTGTTATCCATCCAGGCATTATCAGATGCCTTATTTTCCCAAAAAAATCTGCTTTTCCTGAAATGTTGACCAATACATATAAAACTAATGCAACAGTAATACCACAGGTATAAAGGCACATTTTATACCCTCATTAAAAACAATTCTATGAATCTCATAAAATTAACTAATTATTAAAAACTTTTCTGCAAAAGCCTCGAATCTAAAGTAATTATGCTTGAGGTAATCAATTTTCATCACTCTTTATGTGGTCTGACTATCACATATATTTATCATAGTCATATGCCTCTATTTATACTGATGTATTTCAGCATTTCAGTTTTAATTCTGTTCATTTAGTCGAGATATAGTGGGTAACACTATGGATGTGTATGCCATTATTTTAATCCTTTCCAGTTTATTCTTCTTGAAATAATAAGTTTGCTTATGTGCATGTGTCAGATTGCTTGTTCAGGGATAGTAATAAGGTCAACGAAGCTATATCCGAGTATGGAGAAGA
>NW_018462966.1:0-505 GCF_002113885.1 Mizuhopecten yessoensis
TCAGGACTACAAAACTTTAAACACTATGTCTATACTATATACAACTTCAGGACAACAAAACTATAAACACCATGTCTATACTATATACCACATCAGGACTACAAAACTATAAACACTATTTATATACTATATACTACATCAGGACGACAAAACTTTAAACACTATGTCTATATTATATACCACATCAGGACAACAAAACTTTAAACACTATGTCTATATTATATACCACATCAGGACAAAAAAACTTTAAACACTATGTCTATACTGTATACCACATCAGGACTACAAAACTTTAAACACTATGTCTATACTATATACCACATCAGGACTACAAAACTATAAACACTATGTCTATACTATATACCACATCAGGACAACAAGACTTTAAACACTATGTCTATACTATATACCACATCATGACTACAAAACTTTAAACACTATGTCTATACTATATACAACTTCAGGACAACAAAACTATAAACACTATGTCTATACTATATACCAC
>NW_018462967.1:0-505 GCF_002113885.1 Mizuhopecten yessoensis
CTTGCTTACCTTTCCCGAACTACAGGTTAGAAAAGCTGAGTTTTGCGTGTATTTTGTATGTTAGAAAGATGTTTTACATCTAATAAACAGTTTATTTATTACCATCACCTGAAAAACAATTCCAAGTTTCATAATCAAAAGTACTTAGTATTCTTCCTAAGAGTCGTCCGTATATTGATGTCAAAAAGAAGAGAGAGAACAATGAATACGGTCGCCGTCACCTGGAATATCTTTGTTCAAACCGGGCCGTCCCGTGAATGGGGCATTTATGGAGGTACGCTGTGTTGTCGTCGTCTTCAGGAATGTCCACGTCTTTATATGATTGATCAAAGTCAATATCTTGTACGATTTCTGCGTCACGTAGTAAATCTTCAGGTTCGAATCCCAAAAAGTCATTGTCAAATATATCGCTGATAATCTACAGTCGTTCAATTCGTCTTCTGTCAGTTTGTCGTCCGCAATTTTTCCGCGCTGTCAACAAAACTATTCTATGCTCTCGCGGTCA
>NW_018462968.1:0-505 GCF_002113885.1 Mizuhopecten yessoensis
ATTGGCCACAGTCTTGGCTGTCATGTCGGGCATTGGAAAGGCCTCAGTCCATTTCGTGAAGTAATCTGAAACCACCAGGACATAACGATTTCCGTTGCTGGTCAATGGCAGGTCACCAAGGATGTCGGTTGCTATTCTTTCCATAGGCATACCCGAACCAACTATCTGCATAGGAGCTCTCGGAGATTTGATTGGCCCTTTCTTCTTTGAGCATACTTCACATCCTGCTATATACTGCCTCACGTCCCTTTGTAGACCAGGCCAGTAAAAACTCTGTCTTATCTTGCTTAAGGTCTTTTTCACTCCAAGATGACCCGCAGTCCGATGATCATGGCACATCTTCAGCATGTTCCTGCGTTCAGTCATGGGTACTACCGCCTGCAACGTTGTACCTTTCGTGTCTTGCCACTTGCGGTATNAGTATAGCATGTCATTCTCCACTATCAACATGTTCCGCTGTGACCATAGAGATTTCACCATCGCTCCTCCCATATGCACGTCTGTA
>NW_018462969.1:0-149 GCF_002113885.1 Mizuhopecten yessoensis
TTACTAACGGTAACAATGTGGTATATAACACTGTAACTAATGGTAGCAGTATGGTATATAATACTGTTACTAATGGTAACAATGTGGTATATAACACTGTAACTAACGGTAACAATGTGGTATATAACACTGTTACTAACGGTAACAAT
>NW_018462969.1:226-505 GCF_002113885.1 Mizuhopecten yessoensis
GGTAACAATGTGGTATATAACACTGTTACTAACGGTAACAATGTGGTATATAACACTGTAACTAATGGTAACAGTATGGTATATAACACTGTTACTAATGGTAACAATGTGGTATATAACACTGTTACTAACGGTAACAATATGGTATATAACACTGTAACTAACAGTAACAATGTGGTATATAACACTGTTACTAACGGTAAAAATGTGGTATATAACACTGTTACTAATGGTAACAATGTAGTATATAACACTGTTACTAACGGTAACAATGTGGTA
>NW_018462970.1:0-505 GCF_002113885.1 Mizuhopecten yessoensis
TAAACTCGACACTAAACACAACAGCAAATACAACACAAAATTTTCCAATTCCTACACTCGACACTAAACACAACAACAAACACAAAACACAACTTAACACCAAACATTCGAATTCCTACAATCGACACCAAAAACAACACAAAACATTAAAATTCCTACACCCGACACAAAACACAACACCAAACACACAAATTCCAACACCTGACACGAAACAATACAACAATCATTCAAATGCCTACCCCCGACACCAAATACAACAACAACCACTAAAATTCCTACACCCGACACTAAACACAACAACAAACACACGAATTCCTTCACCCGACACCAAATACAACAACAACCACTAAAATTCCTACACCCGACACAAAACACAACACCTAACACTCAAATTCCTACACCTGACACGAAACAATACAACAATCATTCAAATGCCTACACCCGACACCAAATACAACAACAAACACTCAAATTCCTACACCCGACACTAAACACAACACCAAAC
>NW_018462971.1:0-505 GCF_002113885.1 Mizuhopecten yessoensis
AACAATCATTTTCTACAATACATACTTTCTTTGAACGTAATTATGGTTTTTTTTAAAATCAAATTTAAACTATGTAAGAGTGCCGTGTTTGTAATTTACTTCGGCTGTCTGTTAAAATATGTGTTTGCTTATTACTCGATTTGTAATAAAAAATATATCTAAATTAATGTGTCGTGTTCGTACTATTATTCGGCCTGATGATCTGAAATACGTGTTTATTAAACACTAGATTTAGATGTCAAATTGAAACTATAAAACTGTGCCGTGTTTGTATTTTACTTCGGCCTGGTGTTTTGAAATACATGTTCAGTTTGTTATGTCGATTAATATGTCAAATTAAACTACAAAACTGCCGTGTTTGTAATTTACATCGGCCTGGTGTTTTGAAATGCATGTTATGTACACACTCGATTATTATGTCAAATTAAACTATAAACCTGCCGTGTTTGTAATTAACTTTGACCTGGTATTTTGAAATACAAGTTTGTTTTATACTCGATTAATA
>NW_018462972.1:0-505 GCF_002113885.1 Mizuhopecten yessoensis
TAGTGTTCTCATAGTATTAGAGGGACTGATTACTCATATCATTCCTTGTAAATCTCCAATACTTAGTCTTTAAATAATTGTCATTAATAATCGTTACTAATTAAGTCACTGCTAATTGCTCATTGTTTCTATTAACATTTTTAGCTAGATTACCAAATACTTTGAATTTAAGATTCTCATAATAATTATTATTTAAAATACCTCAGTTATTCACTGTATATAATTGTTATTAACTTAATTTAATATCACCACTTGTTATTGACTATATTGGTTTCTTTATTGTTAAACAAAGTTGTTATTACATGATAATATATAGTTCATAGAGTGGAGACTGGAATTATTCATAGAGAGAGTGAAATCACCTGTAAAAATATTAATACTCATTTGAAAATCAGAATTATATCTATTGAAATTTATTGCTGCCTTGTAAATGTGTTATTTATAAAAATTGGTGCTAGTAACTGTCTGGAGGAGCTAACAAAGAAGAGATCCCTGGTTGTTGGAG
>NW_018462973.1:0-505 GCF_002113885.1 Mizuhopecten yessoensis
ATGTCCTCTACGCCAAACACACTGTCTTCTTGAAAAGTGTTGATTTTGGGGACTATTTTCTTTGTCTTCATATTGAGTAAGATTTTGAACCTATCTGCATCGTTGTTGTCCAAACTACCAAAGACGTCATAGACAAAAACCAATACTGTGGAGAGATCAGTAGTCATAATATCGGTATGGCGGAAAGCTTTGGACTTCAGTAGCGTTTTCTGAACTTCTTTGGTGATATCGATGATGAATTTTCTTGGAGAACAGCGGCATTCAATGTAGCTCTCACCAAATCTGTGTTTCAGCGTTTCTATCGAGACTTCATTGGTAGGGATATTGACACCGACATACTCCATAGGAGAAGTTGTTTCTTTAATGGCCATGCTCTTCATCTCTTCTTTTTCCTCCACTTTTTCTTCCTCGTCTTGCCTGTTTATGAAAATAACCCTGTCTTTTGTTTCTCGTCTAGTTACTGGATACTTCGATACCTTCGCTCCTCCAGACAGAATACTTTCAA
>NW_018462974.1:0-505 GCF_002113885.1 Mizuhopecten yessoensis
ATGAATTCAGGTGATGGTTATATATGCTTATTCCTGTAGGAACTCTATCTGAATCAGAGATTGATAACGATAGCATTATAAATCTCTGATTTAGATGAATCCCCGGAGTTCCTACAGGAATTAGTTATGCACTGTACAGCATTCCATTTTTATCAGAAATTTTGTTGTTTTTAGTCTGTCAGTTTACATTGCCTAAGAGTAGCTATATAGACATATGATCAGAGAAATAGAATAAAGAGGAAAGTAACTGGTCCAGGTTTTTTCTCATAAATACAATACAGCCGAATGTCGGGTTTCTAGTTTATTGTGTACCTAGATGTTTTCATTCATTATTTATATATGATATAGATCTATATACAAGTATATTACGGTATGTATTAAATGCATGTGCTCTATAGATTTGTGTTTAAATAACTTTGTGTCTTTTATTTTATAGCACCTTTGAAGAGGGAAAAAAAATATATCTTGATGATGAATCTGTCCAAGTGCCACGCTCGACATTATA
>NW_018462975.1:0-505 GCF_002113885.1 Mizuhopecten yessoensis
ATATAGGCAAGCACGGAACATGGTGTTAGGATATTCCTGGCCATTATATTTATTCTCTTCCTTCTCTTTGTTGATAAAACCTGACGCGCAAGACTCTGTGGTGTGTACAGAAGTGTACACAACCTATTGCTATCGTACATCTATCATTCTATATTTACCGTCTATACTGACATTCTCTCAATAACAATTGTTCTCTAAAAATGGCGTCCAATAATCTGACTATAGAACGTGACAATTTTGCTTGACGTCGACAACAACACGTGTTGTCGAGGCTATGCAAATTTTCTGCCAGCTAAACAAAATTGTGTGATGTCATCAACAGTAGATATGGGCGGTTTAATCAAGGCTGAGGCAGTTTCCGGGCTGTTACTTTTACTCACCCAATCAAACGTTAATACAGTCGAACCTCGTTATCTCGAACTCTTTAAACTCGAAGACCTCGTTTATCTCTTTAAACTACATTTTGAATACATTTTTTAGAAGAATGATTTTTTTTTCAAAAAGT
>NW_018462976.1:0-505 GCF_002113885.1 Mizuhopecten yessoensis
CCACAGAAACGAGCGAGATATCTAATGGTAGGATATACCACAGAATCGAGATATATAATGGTAGGATATACCACAGAAACAAGATATCCAATGGTAGGATATACCACAGAAACGAGATATCTAATGGTAGAATATATCACAGAAACGTGATATCTAATGCTAGCACATACCACAGAAATGAGGTGTCTAATGATACGATATATCACAGAAATGAGATATCCAATGGTATGATATATCACAGAAACGTGATATTCAATGGCAGGATATACCACAGAAATGAGATGTCTAATGATACGATATATCACAGAAATGAGATATCCAATGGTATGATATATCACAGAAACGTGATATCTAATGGTAGGATATATCACAGAAACGAGATATCTAATGGTAGGATATATCACAGAAACGTGATATCTAATGGTAGGATATACCACAGAAATGAGATGTCTAATGATACGATATACCACAGACGGGAGATATCTAATGGTTGGATATTCCACAG
>NW_018462977.1:0-505 GCF_002113885.1 Mizuhopecten yessoensis
ATCATGTCCTTCTATCATGGGAATATCATGTGTCACCCTCCTCGGCCTATAGCAAGTCTCTCCGTAGCTCTGATCCCTCTCATGTACAATATCCGTTTCTTTCACTGCGTCTCTGAGACATACGTCCAATTTCATCAGGAGTACGGGTGTGCATGGGAGTATCATCAAACCTTACTGATGGACGCCGGTCTGTAACATCTCCCCTAGTATCTTTATGACCAACAATATCACTAGAACGCCGTGTAGTTCCTAAACCAGAGTCCCTAGGTCTATCACCTTCTACCTGTTTAACCGTACTGGACAAAGGGGTTGATTGTGATTTGAGCCTAATACTATTTTCCCTTAACGTTGCTATTATCTCCTCCAAATCACTTATCTCGCTGTCCAAGTCATTCATTGTGAACAACTAATCCTATTATTTCAAAGAATGTAAAATTAAACTACCAACACTCTATAATGTCTTTATAGATAAATATATAAAACTATCACAACAGTGACTGGATCC
>NW_018462978.1:0-505 GCF_002113885.1 Mizuhopecten yessoensis
GCAAGACTAGAAGCTGTGGTTATTGAGGCCTAAATCAAACACTGGTCTCCACCACTAACCGCATCTCCAAAGGGGTACGGTAGGACTGTACTAACGTATTGTTACTTAAGGAGTTACTAAACAACTTGTCGCTCAATTCTAGGAGGCGACAATGTGTTATCTACATCAACAGTTTCCCATCAACAGGAGGGGCCTTCATAAAACGGGGAGGAGTGTGGTGAATTTCGGGAGAGTGATTTTCCTCCACCTTGTCTTTGATTTCAGGAGCTGAGAGCATTTACAACTACTTGTTGTGACGGTGTGTGAATAACACACACCGAATTCACGACAATATCACGATACTGTGGTCACGATAACAAACGTATCACGATAATATAGTAACAGTAGAAGCAAGGATAAAAGATATGTTGCGTTTTTTTTAAGGGCAATATTAACACGGGAAATAGACTAGGTCAAAATGGGCATGACTTAAAGTTTCAAACAATTCACATCTTTCAACGTTCAT
>NW_018462979.1:0-505 GCF_002113885.1 Mizuhopecten yessoensis
ATTTCTTTTTTTAAAGTTTAATTATCAACTGTTAAAAACCACATTCTTAGTCACGCATAACCATTCTTACTAGGTATTTAGGCATCTTTATAAATGTTACCATAATAAAAAAAAGTTTCATTTTATAACTATTTATTTCAATATTTTGATAATATGTTAAAAGTACAAAATTCTTACAAAATAATAACACATTTCATCTTATTATATGTCATATCAGCAGCACAAGGACTACAGAATTGATTATTTGATATATTAAATATATATATTCATATCTATAATTAATATTGAAATATTTTAAATCAACATTTTCTATTAAATATTTAAAAGTCTTATATCAACTTCCAGCTTAAATAGAACACCACCCTTCTAGATAGAAGGGTTAACCACAGNCGGTTAACCACAGGGAAAAGCACAGGTAAATACCGGTAGATACTGCCAATACTACTCAGAAACAGACTAATATCCTTCTAACAACATTCTTCCCCATGTTATTTTCAAAAGTGGG
>NW_018462980.1:0-505 GCF_002113885.1 Mizuhopecten yessoensis
ACATGTTTGAAGATAAAATGTTCGGAAATATATTTTATTGAGAAAAATGTTGTAAAATGGGTGTAATTATATCTTCTGTGTTATCTTTTTATTTTTATCAAATGAAACTGGACTGGTTTCAAGGAGTTATTACTGAAAACAAATTATGCGCAGAAAATGCAATTTGTTCACCAAGGTTGACCTTCCTAATCATAAATAAAAGTGATGAATAGAAGCGATACATATGAATAGAAGCGATACATATCCGCCCAAGGGGAGAGACCTATGCCCCCCAACCACCCTGATTATGTTGTTTAAACGTTTGATGATTCCCTTATCTCCTCATAAAACTATGAGACCCGCCACAGTCATGGAATAATTGGGTATAATCCTGGATTCTTATAGGATGGTAGCACGCTTACCTACAGACAAAGTGCATAGAATAACAGAGTTCTTGCGTGGCATGCTTGCTAAAACATCGTGTACTAAATGCGAGTTGCAACAGCTCCTCGGTCATCTTAATTGC
>NW_018462981.1:0-505 GCF_002113885.1 Mizuhopecten yessoensis
GTCATTAGAACCTGGCGTCAAATAGTATGCTTCTCATTCCTGCACGTTTTGATGCAGCACTATTTTTGTGCAATAAATAATGAAAAAAGAAATGTTTTCCTTTTTAATACCATATATACTTCACGAGTATGTCTTAATATATCTTCTCTGTATTACAGCACGATTAAGCCCTAGCAAACCTGATACATCAACAAAGGACCATAAATCATATCAAATGAGTGGGAATTGTTTAAGATATCATTTCATTTACTAATTAAGCACTTCAACCCAGTATACACAACACTCAATGTTGTTACAAATTTGGTTGTTGTTACAAGTTTGCACGCAGCAGAGCTATCAACAAGGAAACGAAAAGTCCATATTTGATTATTATTTAATTGTACAAGTGCAATGATAAACTACAATTAAGCAACACGGCCATACTGATATAAAAGTATGAATTATTTCTTTAAAAAAAATACCATAATTGATAAAGCTCTTCTCTTTCCTTTTTGTATACAAAATA
>NW_018462982.1:0-505 GCF_002113885.1 Mizuhopecten yessoensis
GAGATGTGCCATTTTTATTGTTTCAATTAGTGTTAGTATTCCTTTTTAGCCATCTCAAGTGACATTCAACTAGACTACGCAGAAGTTTTTAATCTCGGATTGTTATTCCCAAATCGAACGACAATTCTTGTTGTAAATGTATTTGTATTCCTTATTGCCCAACAATAAAACCATCAGACATGAACTGTCAGGAGTTCGTAAGTTCCAGATCAAGTCACCAGAATTGCGGTTCATACATGTACAACTTCCTATATTTTGTACAGTCTCTAAATCTTTTATTTTATTATATCTCCAATTTTAATTCATAAACTTTTCACTGTTTCATGTATTTACAATTACTGCAATGCTCTACAGTCTAGGCTGACACATACGCTAAGGAAATGTACTAGTAATCAACGTTTTCCTACAATGGGATTTGTTTGTCTGCCACTATTAAAGACTTGTTTCTTACAACGCTAGTTGAACTACCAACTCTCCTTGATTCGTCAGGAGACTTTATAACGGA
>NW_018462983.1:0-505 GCF_002113885.1 Mizuhopecten yessoensis
CACCACCACCGATTGTCCCACAAATTAGAGGGAGAAGCCTCTCCTGGATTTATAAAAAAATGTTATATATACAATATATAATACTGAAAATATTACATGTAAAATGTAAAGTTTATAAAATATTGTATAATTACAATGTTATCAGAGTTATGATATTATCATGGCCCTTTTCATCAGATTATCAATAACGATATGACGATCAGATGATCAATTAATATCAATAGTTAAGTGGTTGCTCTAGGACTCGAGCAACTAAAGCCAATCAGCAAATGTTTCATCATACGATTGTTATCCTTACCTAAACTATATTCCGGTTTGAAACAGTGCCTGTGAGTTATTTAATTGTGTAATTGTTGTCAGACGTCTTATCAAAAGAAATCTTCAGGTAATCAACTTTGGAACAAAAGTGGAATTTCAGTTTTCGATATCTGATGGCGGAATTATAAAGGGATAACAAGTAAGATGGTGTTTCCTTCCAACTTCACCGGTTTGGGTTGTAAACTTC
>NW_018462984.1:0-505 GCF_002113885.1 Mizuhopecten yessoensis
AGCCCAAATTGGCAGCCATTTTTTGCTAGAAAGTAGTTCATTTAGTCAATGAAGCAGAAAGTATGGAGGCCCAAAACTGAAATAAAAAATAAAATTTCCTTCAATTTTGGCTCTATCCTCTTAAACCCTTGTAGGATTCATTATGTTTAAATGTAGTTTTGATTTCCGAATTGAATTATTTTTGAAACAATCTCTAAAAGAGTTATCACCCTTTTTTTATCTTCAAAGATTGTCTTTAAATCTGCTTGGCTTTGTTGCTACAGCATGTAGTTGTTTTCCAAATCAGCATTTGAATTTGATTATATTTCAAAGCATTGATGCCCCTTTTTCTTCAACGGTTAAATGTTGTCCGGAGATTTGTTCTCTCAGTTTTTGACCAACATTGTTGAAATTTGGTAGGTGTTTTTTTCATGGAGTGTGTTTGTGTTTCCCAATTTAGAATTATTTATTTAACAATCTTTAAGGGTCTATTGTCCCGGTCACCTTGGTTCGAAAACGTGATTCC
>NW_018462985.1:0-505 GCF_002113885.1 Mizuhopecten yessoensis
TGTCGTATCCACACAGCTATACAGTCATATCCATGTGACTGACAGTTTCAACAGAACCACTTGGACTGACCTAACCGTTCACTTGACTGCAGCTGTGGTATCCACACAGCTTGACAGTCAAACCCACATAACTGACAGTTGACTTGTTCCATCGTAGCCACTTGTCCTATCAATAGAACTGATCTGACCGTTGCTCCCACAGAGCCTATCCATGCTCTACCTATATAGCTACAGCCTTCAGCCCTCCATTGCCTTGTGGATGGTGAGAGCGAGGGCCTGTGTCGAGGGTTCAGGACATATCTCTAAGGCCTGGAGCACATTAGCTAGAGCTTCTTCATATTCACAAGATTTCAAAAGTGATCTAAAACAGAAAGAAAACAAAATGTTAACCGTGAATGAAATTGATAATTGTTTTTTTCGTAGTCAACATGACATACTTTAGTACCGTATTTGACCGCAAATAAGCCCCATCCCCACTTTGGCAAATGTCCTGGGAACAGGGTGG
>NW_018462986.1:0-505 GCF_002113885.1 Mizuhopecten yessoensis
CATCGTATGGCCACTTGCAACTCAAACTCAGAGTACTCAATTACAAAAAAAATAAATAAAAAAAGTCCATACCTAATCCACGTCACAAAAAAACCCACAACAACAACAACAACAAAAACCAACAGAGCAGTGAATATCAGTGTAAACATAAACATAGTCTTACAAATACCACGGACTATTTAGAAAAGACGTGTAACGTGCACGGGCCGACCACTGAGTGAGGTAAAGTAAATAATCAAAAGGGACCGTGACTGTAAACAGCTCACATTAAAATCACGCGTTTGATTGATTGAGATGAAATTGTTTTCGTGGAGTACATGTATTTACTGATATTTGAGTAAAATGTATATCCACAGCTATAACGATGCATAAAGGTTAACAAACAACTAGCACGTGTACATGTGTGTCAACCCATGTATGAAAAGCAGGTTCACGTCAGGGGTCAAATCACACTCGGGTCAAAACTTGACAGCATTACGTGTGTAATGAACCACGTGTTCCATGT
>NW_018462987.1:0-505 GCF_002113885.1 Mizuhopecten yessoensis
AGTCCCGCAGTGAATGTTTGGTTTCTATTCAGAAATGTTTTGTGAAAGCTATTGTCTTGCCTGGTATAACGGATTCATAATCGTTCTTAACAGTTTTGGCAGTGGTACGGGGATCCTTAAGACAGATATTATCATAAGTTATAACTTTGTTTAGAATAATCCTTTCATGAGGGTCTAGGGGGTCTGAATTCAAATCAAGGTACATTTGTATAACGTGGAAAACGAAGAAAGGTTCATGATAATAGAAGAAATACATTATCAAGATTTTCTTCAACAACAATCCTTGAAAATTCCATTTTTGCCGTAACATTTTGTTTATTCCTTAGGAGGACTAGAACTAGAGGTTTACGTCAGAAAACATGTTTTTAGTATCGACCTTCATAACAAACAGTCGTATATCTTACTCAAAACGTTTAAAATATGAAATACGTTATCTCGTCAGTAGACTGTAGTCCCATGGTGACACGACGTTCTCTCCGGACGGAGTGAAATTAACATTCCAGAC
>NW_018462988.1:0-505 GCF_002113885.1 Mizuhopecten yessoensis
TTTTTTTATTGACGGATATGATTTATGGGGCGAAATAAATTCATGTAGATGCTCAAAATTACAGAAATTAGACACTAAAAAGAACAACAATATATTTGAAGGGACATTAGAAATTTGTAATGATTAATTAATAATAGAAACTGTCCCAAGTTTTGGTGCTATCCCATCCGAAATTATGCCTACCATGCCGTAATCTTGTCCACTCAAAACTCTTGTTGTCTACCCAAGCTTCGATGAACAGAGCATTTGGGTAAACGAGACCGGCAGCACAGTTTACCCCAAAAGACCCAAAAAGACCCAAAACGACCCAGAAAACACACAAACATACACAAAAAGCGCACAATAACATTAAATATACATAAATATTTATATTTCTGCTACATGACATTATGTAACATAATGATGTTTGGGACTGATGATGTTTCCCGTTAATTGGCTAGTTATAGTAGTGACGCGAGTCATATTAACTATACGTATTTGAGTTACTTCCCCTGCAAACAAGTTT
>NW_018462989.1:0-505 GCF_002113885.1 Mizuhopecten yessoensis
CCCCGGCCGACGTTGTCAAATACAACGTCGCTTACCACCACACCGTGTGTAACCCGATGTTTATATTGTGCTCATTATATGTATACATGGATACACGTAAGAGTTCGTGTCTATATCTACCTGAAAGTACACATGTTTGTGACGTCATTGATTGCGTTGGTGTGTTGGCGTACTCGGTTTGTGTATTGCATGTTCGTTACTAATTCGATTGATCAGCGTTGTTATTTGGTCAACCGACCAATCACAGTACTTGCTTGACCATTCAAGATTTGTTTTATATCGACTCCTATCCGACACACAACCGGAGACACTCTATAGAGTCAGGTCATATATGAAAGACACTGCATACTGTACTTCCAACTTACACTGGAAGAAGTCCTTTGTTCACAGCATCCTGCTTCTTTCGAACCAAAGAAATAAAATACCAATTGTGACACCAAACCCAAACGAGAAAAGAGTGTTGTGTGAAAACGTCACACTATCTATGGTGTGTTTATAAAAAAAA
>NW_018462990.1:0-505 GCF_002113885.1 Mizuhopecten yessoensis
TGACGGTCATTCCAAGAGAAGCTTTCACAGTGGTCAAAGTGGCTAAATGAGCACCAGCTGAGTGACCCATAAGAGTAATTTGACTGGCGTCACCTCCATAGCTACGAATGTTTTTCTTGATCCATTGAACGGCATTGTAAATATCCTCCACCATGTCATCGAGGTTTTCAGTTTGTGGATAGAGTCTGTAGTTAATCAAAACCGAAACATAATCCTTCTTTTGGAAGAATTCACCGATATAATCTTCATTATCCTTACTTCCTTCACACCATCCGCCACCATGAACATGAATCACAACAGGTCTCTTTTTTTGAACTAAAGCTAAATCGTAGTAGACATCTAAATCATTTTCCCCGTAGTATTTAACAGTATCCTTAAGTAATTGTGGTTCATTCTTGTTAAATGTTAATTCAACTATACCAACAGCAGTTAAGATTACAACTACTACTGTTACTACACCTATAATAATATTTTTGATCATTTCTTACGAGATTCTCTTTCTTCT